>NC_141023.1:7027500-7110000 GCF_052040795.2 Danio rerio
AATGTAACAATTTCAGATAATTTATTTGAGGTACTAAACTTGAAAACGTGCATGTAATTAAATACATAACACTGGATTTGTTTTCAATTTTAATTTAAATAACTAATTGAAACAACCTATTTTTTTAAATACTCGACTTAAAAATTTAAGGTTTTTGCTGTGTAAAAATGCCTCTGACTGAAGAGGAAAAGATTTGGCTAACATAAAGTTTGTTGTCTGAACTTCATTTTGTTAGATGTTGTCGTAACTTCAATATATTTTTGCAAACTGTTGCGTTAATTTTTTTGAGTATAGGATTTTTTTATTTACGTTTTTTTTAATGACAACAGCATCTCCAGCAGACACAATATCCAAAGATGCTGATTTAAATTGTGAAGAAATCAGTGTAATGAAGACAGCAGAAGTCAATGATTCATTTGAATTATTCAGCCTGACATGTTTACTGCTCCAAAATATTTTAAATTTTTCTCAAAATAAAATATTTTGTGTTCAAAGGTGAAAAAATATGTTGTTTTTTACCCAGACATTTAAAAAGAGCATATATTAAAGCAGTAATCACAATACCGTGATACCGTAAAACAGTGATATTTTTTAGCCAAGGTTATCATACCGTCAGAATCCTATACCGACCCATGCGTAATTGCTACAGGACTGATAAACTGTAGGAATCGTTTTACCACAGTAAACTGTGGTGCATTGCAGTAGCTCTATAAATAGTTGAATAATATGTACATTGGGTAAATCATTTGACAAATCTTGTTGCATTACCTCAGCAGTTACCACAACAGATTAAATACTTTATAGTATGAGTAACTAGAAAACTAGAGCATACAAACTTGCCATAATGTACTATATTATAATGAAATGCTGTTTCAATGTTTGCACAACATTTCAAGAAATACAGAAATGAAACACATTAGGCTAATGATCAGACAAATCCGAATTGATAGCTACAATAAAATAATGTAAAAGTAAACAGGAATATTGGGGTAAAATTGTTTTTTTTATTTGCACTTTCTCTTATTAATATACTTTCAGAAAAGTATTATTTTTATAAATTCTAAATAGGGAAATTATATTAGCAGCCAATGACTATCAAACTATAACATTGCTCACAGTCAATTAAATAGTGCTAACTTGCATGTGATTTTACAACTGATATAGCGAAGTGGCATTGTAAACAATATGAAGACTTAAAATAAACAGATGTATTAATATAAAACCAACTTTATCTCAATAACAGAAATAATAACCTGTGGTTTTACCGCAAGATTTTAAACAGAGAGGTTTAATGATCATGAAATGTAAATGGTCAAACCAAAACAAGTGCTACTTAAGTTTCAGTTAAAATCTTTCTGGCCAACAAAAACAAAAGTTTGATCCTTTGTTCCTATTCAATTCTATTCTAAGTTCATGTTTGCTCTGTGTACACTCTCCGGAATCTCTTTCACTGTGGTGAAAGTTTCAGAAGGTTCACTTTTGTGATTGGGGCATGTTTTCACTTAGGCCCCGTTTACACTATTATGTTTTTAGTTTTCAAATGGTGTTTTAGGGCCTACTCACACTATGCTATCCGAACTGTGCCCAGGCCTGTTTCCCGAATCGTTTGAGAAGTGTGAGTGCGCTGAATTGGGCTCAAGCACTGTTCACTTGGCCGGCCCTGGCCCGGTTGGAAGAGGTGTGCCTCAGCATGGTTCACTTGGGCTTTGGCGTGGTACGCCTGTGTGTGAGTGCAAAACGCGCCAAAGCCCGAAACTGAAAGCGAGACGTGACTTTTAAGGGGCTGTTTCATATGGATTTATTAATAATTCTTACTGTTCAGTAAACGCAAACTGCCGTAGTTTATTAAAGACGCAAACCCCTCACTGCACGACAGCTGCACGGCTTCAGCTGACCTCCTCATTCCTGCAGCACGAAAGCTTTATGATTGTTTATGAGCGCCAAAAGAGGCGGATCTGTTCGGCGAAATATCTGATTGCGTGTCACCACATCCCTAAGGACTGTTTGGCGAAATATTTGACTGTATTTCACTGCATAACAAACAACTGAAACGATATAACTAGAGAAATCTCCACTGTGCTACTGAGTGAGAGAGTGCTTCTTATTGAACAGCGCAGCAGCGATGACGTAAGCGTGCCCAGGCCCATTTGTGGTGTGAGTGCGGGCCGTCGGGGGAGACGGGAGGGGGGACAATCGTGCTTTGGCCTGGTTCGAGGCAGCTGTACCTAGTGTGCCTTTATTCTAGGCCTTAAAGCCTGATTTATACTTCTGCGTCAGGTGACCGGCGTAACCCACGGCGCAGGCAACGCGCGTGGCTGTGCATTTATACTTCTGCGCGCTGTCTCTGCCGGTCTGCATTAACACTTCCGAAACGCTAGTTGGCAGTGAGGTGTAAATGTTCCTCTGTGTCGAGTTTCTTCGCTACTTTTTTGCATTTCCTGAACACTTCCGGGATGTACAAGTGGCTCAAACTCGCTCATTTTGAGGCAGGAACCGGCGGACGTGCAACAACTTTAACTATGAGGTAAACACAAAACAAAACTTTCCATCCGGAGCTCCTTCACGGGACTCCACACTAGTAAACAATCGCTCGCGCGGCGTCGCGCCATTCGCGCGCCTCTCGGTCCCGCCCAGACTCGTCAGCGCTACCAAGCCGACCAATCACAGAGCTTATGCTACGCGTCGTTGCGACGTGTAGTTACATTTTTTGAGAGGTGCACGTCAGTGACGGCGATGGCCACGGCGAAGGGCTATGCGTCAGCGCCGTAGCATACGCCGGTGTTTGACGCAGAAGTATAAATCAGGCTTAAGCCTGATTTATACTTCTGCGTCAGGTGACCGGCGTAACCCAGGGCGCATGCAACGCGCGTAGTTGTGCATTTATACTTCTGTGCGCTGTCTCTGTCGGTCTGCATTAACACTTCTGAAACGCTAGTTGGCAGTGAGGTGTAAATGTTCCTCTTTGTCGAGTTTCTTCGCTACTTTTTTGCATTTTCTGAACACTTCTGGGATGTACAAGTGGCTCAAACTCGCTCATTTTGAGGCAGGAACCGGCAGATGCGTTTAACTATGAGGTAAACACAAAACAAAACTTTCCATCCAGAGCTCCTTCACGGGACTCCACACTTTTAAACAATCGCTCGCGCGGCTCTCAGTCCCGCCATGTCTTGTCAGCGCTACCAAGCCGACCAATCACAGAGTTTACGCTACGCGTCGTTGCGACGTGTAGTTACATTTTTTAAGAGGTGCACGTCAGCGACGGCGATGGCCACGGCGAAGGGCTATGCGTCAGCGCCGTAGCATACGCCGGTGTTTGACGCAGAAGTATAAATCAGCCCTTAGAATGAAAACGATATGCATCCACACTTGTGTTTCACCCAGTGTTTCTGAACAACTCTCCGTCCACACTACACCACTGAAAACACACATCACATGCAGGGCTGGAGCAAGCTGAACTGCCGCTCTAGGCAAAGGACGATCACGCTGCCCTCAACCCCAATGTGAAAACGAAAGTGAACGGTTATGAAAATGAAGTGAGATCTTCTCTTATCAAATAAAAAGTTTATCCTACCCAGTTAGGCGCATAAGTTTTTTATGCGCATTTTCAAAATTTATGCGCATCATGGCGTTTCCATCAACTGGTTTTTTTATGCGCATTTGCAAAATGCGCATAAAATAGGTGGATGGAAACATCGCTAAAGAGAACGAAAGGAGGCAGTTCAGTTATAGGCTCTGTTCTGTTATAAATATGCATATAGTGAAGATGACGCTCATATAAATATGCAGCACGACGCCTCAACATGTTTGGTGTCTGTTAAGTTGCTAATACCAAAATAAAAATAGGCAGTTCCTTATATCATTCATTTTATTGTTAAGTGAAGCAGTATAGCCAGGGTGATCTGAATAAGGTTATAAAGTACACTGTTCCCTTGGAAGATTTACCCGAAATGTCCACAGGTGTTTGTTTTCCATATCAAACATGCGAAGTCTGAACTTACAAGGAGAGGATGCAAGACTGAACTGTGTGTGTAGGCTACTTAATATTGAGGAAAAAGCCCCAATCAGATGGCCGAATGTCGGCAGCTCCGCCTCCATTTTCAGAAGTCACCGTTTTCCCTCATCCACACTGAGACAGAGCAGCAGCATTTCAGAATGAAAACGACCTCGTCAGCATTTTCAAAACTCTGTTTTCTGCGATCGAAAAAGTTCGGCGTACTGCGTAGTGTGTACAGATGGCGTAACCATAGCAAATTTATGCATTTTAAAACTAAAACTTATTAGTGTAAACGGGCCATTGGTGGTACAATTCAATACAGCACAGTTTACATATAGTTGTAGAAATTAATAGAGTATTGGCTTATTTATTTGTCAATATTACTAGTATTTTTGCATAACCACAGCAGATTATTATTAATATTATAACCTTTATTTTACCAGGAAAGACACATTTAGATTAAAAATCTCTTTTACAAGAGCGTCCAGGCCAAGATTAGGCAGTATACATGTCACATTGGTCTAACAAACAACAATTAACAGTTAACATGGATCACACTGATAAACTATTCAAAACATCTACAAGCCTGTGTTTCAACTTCTAAATCATTTATACTCTTTAAAATCTAAAATATTTAAAAGCATTTAGTGAAATCAGTTCTTTATACTGCAGCTTTGTTTGTAGATTTTTCCATGCAAAAGGTGCTGCGCGTTTAAAAGCCTTTTCCCCCATAAAGAGATTAACTCAGATACTTTACTGTAGTATGGTAACATCTGCTATACATTTACTTCATGCATTTTTTTTCAAGCAGGTGAAGTAAGGGAACATTAAATGCAGGAAGATGATGAAATGATGATCATAATATTGATCAGAAAAACCCATGTTTATAGTTAGAGTTTAGTTTAGTAGAATGTTACAGAACCCCAGAAGGGACGTAGTGGAGGAGAAAAAAATTGGCTGGGTGAAAAAAAAGGGTGAAAGAAAAAAAATGGGTGCGAGGAAAATATAGCTATATTTCTCTCGCAAAACTGTTTCTCCACAAACGCTTCAGGTTCACTTTCACTCACTTTCACTCACGTAAACCCTCCCGTTTTTTTCAAAAATTCTCCTATATTTTACCATTCTATCCCACTTTCTTTACATTAATACTGTGCGTCGATCGTCTCCTTTCATATGCAACCTCTGAAGCAGTAAATGCATGTATAAGCGCGGACTGACAGACGCGCTCCGTACAATAAACTGATCCCAGATCAGCGTCTGTACGCGCCATTTAAAGGGACACCTCTGTTATCAACAAAGCGAGCAGCAAATGAATCTCATGTTTTGTTTAGTTTGATAACAGAGGTGTCTCTGTAAGAATGCACAGATCTATAATGAAAGCAGTCCATTCCTGTAGAAAGTGTTTGTGATCATTTAAGAGAAAATTAGCTGTTTAAAATAAAACATGCAGGACGGAGAGGTTTACATGTTATTCAGTGTATTTGTCTGTTTAAACATACACCCGCTCCCCTGTGCTTCTCTGTAAATGGCGCGTACAGACGCTGATCTGGGATCAGTTTATTGTACGGAGCGCGTCTGTCAGTCCGCGCTTATACATGCATTCACTGCTTCAGAGGTTGCATATGAAAGGAGACGATCGACGCACAGTATTAATGAAAAGAAAGTGGGATAGAATTGTAAAATACGGGAGAATTTTGGCAAAAACGGGAGGGTTTACGTGAACAGGAAGTGTTTGTGGAGAAATTGTTTTGCGAGAGAACGCAAAACATCTTTGCGAGGAAACGCAAAACACTTTTGCGAGGGAACCCAAAACATAAAAATATATATTTTCCTCCTATCCATTTTTTTTTCTTTCACCCATTATTTTTTATTTACCCAGCCAATTTTTTTTTCTCCTCCACTATGTCCCTTCCGGGGTTCCGTAGAATGTAAACACAATGCTAAACTAAGTAGGCTACAAAAACAAGACTCTAATACTAATCATTAAAGGATGAAGATGCATACCTGTTTACATCTGAAAAAGCACAAACAGCCAGTGATGTGACCACTCTCTATAGAAACTGAAGTGCAGCCTTTTCATTTCTTCAGCATTCAACGTCATTCTTCTTCTTCTTCTTTCTGTTTTATGGCGACTAACTCATTAAAAGCATTATCGCCACCTACTGTACCGAATCTAACTCTGATGATGGGTCTGAATATTACAAAGGGCAACAGAAAGAAACGAGGAGGAAGGGAAAGGGACACAAAAAAAAAAAATTCCTTGGATGTTTCATAGTCTCCAATCTTTGCATCTAGACCACATAGGCAAGGCAAGTTTATTTATATAGCACATTTCATACACAGTGGCAATTCAAAGTGCTTTACATAAACAAGAATAAAAGAAACAAGTAAAAAAATTAATAAAAATAAAAAATAAAAAAACTGATTAAAAAAAACATAAAAACAGGTAAAATGTGATTTAAAAGAATGAAGAAGAAGAGAAAAACATGATAGTGCATTCTGTCGGACGCAGCACAGTGCTCATTCAGTAAAGGCACAGCTAAACAGATGTGTTTTCAGTCTTGATTTAAATGTGCCTAATGTTGGAGCACATCTGATAATTTCTGGAGGCTGATTTTAATCATACTCATGTCAGCACTGCTTGTTCAGCTCCTCTAACATAAAGGGCCTTTATGACAATGATTGAGTATACTCTCATCCATAAATATTAGACTATAATCTATAACCTAAACCCGAATACTCTATATACCTAATAAACGCTCTATATACTTGCCAATCTATTATACCTTTTCCTAGAATAATTTTATATATTGTTTTATCTTCCCCACACTGACTGAATAACATATCGCGATGTTTGTTATACTTGCTACAAATAAATAGTGCATGACCCACATTTTCAGTTACACCACATACATCACATTTCCCATCCTCATGTAAACCCATCAACGCAAGTGTTGCATTTAACCCTGTGTGTCCCAATCTTAATCTTGATAACCACACCTCTTCCTTCCTATTTCTTCCTTGATTTAGTGTTGTCCCCACTGTCTGTATAATACTATAGTGCCATCTTCCAGTACTATTATCCCATCTAATTTGCCATTTATTTATTAGTTTTTCCTTTAAAATCGATTTTGCCTCTCTTTTCCCCAGAGGTACATTTACCTCCACCTCTTGCTTATTTAGTGCTTCCTTTGCTAATTTGTCAGCAGCTTCATTACCAGATACCCCAATATGTGATGGAACCCAGCAGAAATAAACGACTACTCCTATTTCCTTCAATCGATATAAAGATAAATAGATTTCTGTTATTAAATCCTCTCTATCTGATTTTGAGTTTGCTAAGGCTGAAGATGAATCTGAGCAGATTACTACTTTGTTTGGTCTGACTTGTTCAACCCATGCTATAATTATAGCTGTTAACTCTGCAGTGTATACTGATAGATTACCGGACAATTTTAAACTAATGTTTACTTTGAACTCTGGAATATTAACACCTATTCCTATCTTTTTACTACTAGGTTCTTTGGAACCATCTGTAAAAATTTGTAAAGTTGAAAAATACTTATTATTTAAAATCGCATTTACTTCTTTTCCACTATATTCATCTTTAGGTTTATTTAGCAGGCTTACATCTATGAGTGGTTCAGGTGCTCTCCATACACAGCAAATTCATCAGAGTTAAATTCTCGGTGTTGAAGCATTTCAGAGTAAAGTGTTGACGTTAAAGAGTTAGATTTTGATAAATGAATATAATAAGAGTTAAAATTGATTTTATTCAGTGCGAAATCAAGGAGTTATCTTTTTTACACTTAGTGGTGTTATTTCCAACATCCGGGAATTCATGCAGCCCCAGTCACTGAAGAATTTTCCAGACGCCATTTTCCATCTGAAGTTTAGAACAGCAACTGGTGAGTCAAACTATCTAAATGTTGGTATTTTACTGACTTTCTTTAAGGAAATACAGTTGTAAACATATTGTTAAGTTAATAACTTTAGAATGTAGTGACAATTTTAATCTTCTGCGGTTCATTCATGGTCGTTTGTGTATCTAGCTTAACTGCATTACTATCGACTTCTTTTCAAGAATGTTTTTAAATGTGCTCACGCATACATAGTGCATAAAAACATCAAATGTACATGTTCAACACATTTCTGTCACGCTTAATGCCATTTTGTGCGTTGTTACCCATCTGTAAAATAAAATCGACACTTCTCCTTTAATTCGAAGCAAACTAGCGAGGGAATTCCCGGAGCAGCCTAGCCTACTCTGCCCAGATGCTAACGGCAACACAGGACGGTTTCCATAAGCTCTGGAGAGTTTCTAAAACATATCTGGTGAGTAAATGAACATATGCTTACTTGTAAAAGGCTTCCTGACTAAAACATATGATTGTTTGTTATCCGTGTATGTTAATTTGGTTATTTTAAACACCGCAGCCCTTTTAAACTGGTTTATTCGTGGCCGTCCATATAACGTTACCGTTAACGTTAGTCCATAGACTCGCGTGATAACGTACGCTTGAATTATATTAAGTGTTGACAACCATTAAAGTCGGAATGTTAACATTAATGTCTTTAAATGACCGCGTTTGCACTTTCTTAGACATTTAACGTTACAGAAGTCTCCCGGAAGTTGCGGGACTAACGTTAACGTTATCCCGCAAATGCACAGAGACTCCCAGATGCCTAAGTAGATGCCCGCAAATGAATGATAATCTCCCGGAAATCGCGCGTCTCCCGCCCGGTCATTAAACACTTTGCACACCCCTCTCCACCGCATCCCTCCCAGCTCTTCAGGTACGTCGCGCGCAAGTCACCCCACCGCTCTTCAGGTACTCATCTCTCCCGCTACCTCCCGCAAATCAACTCTGTATCCCCCGAAAGTGACTTTTCCCAACTCGGGATGTCTGACGTTAGTAATTTAGGCTATTTCTGTAGTCAGGAACATCTTAGTCAAGCTTTTTCTCCCGCATGATATTGTGCTTAAAACTATAGGCTAAACTTAGCATGTACTGTACACAACATTTCCGTTTTATTAAAGACAATTTAGTGCGTTGTAAACAGCCACCTGTCTGTAAAATTAATCAACTGATTCATATTTGAGCAGCCTAATGATGATACAGGTTTGATTTGTAGATTTATTATCAATAATCAACATCTGAATCAAAATATATCTGAAAAAGTGTGAGGCATACTTTGTGATGTTCATCTCTCTTTTTTTATCTGAAGGTTATGCATATGTGTTAGATACTAATGTTTTGTTGTTTTTTAACAGCCACAGTTCTCTATACAATAACACAAGACCCTGTGACGGTGGCTGATTAGAGACGGATGGTGTATTTCCAGAGTTGGTGAAATGACCAAGCACACCTTCTTGGTCATATGTGGTGATAATAATGAAGGTATGTTTGATAAAGTTCTGTATTTGTTTCACAATAAGCTGAGAGGGTATTAGAGCATTAGAGAATAACAAATGACATAAAGGTGATAAGTTTTGTATTGTGGGTGAACTGTTACTTAAATAATGTTTCGCTCTTTGCTTTGCACTTTTCCTCTTCTGCTTATCCTAATAGTTAAGATTATATTTGGACCTGAAACATCTGCTAGACTCCAGGAAAGGTGGCGTCAATACTGGTCCTGAAAGGGCCCAACAAGTTGAATCTGGTAAAGAAACACGCACGCACGCACACACACACACACACACACACACACACACACACACACACACACACACACACACACACACACACACACACACACGCTTACAGAAAACTGTAAGTTTATGAATTTTTTTTACACTGTGGCCAATATTTTGGGGAAGTCAGCATCACTAAATGATATAAAAGATTTTAAGCTGCTCTAAATTTTGCTCCAAGTGTTGTGTTAAATTCAGGATTCTGGACAGACAGCTGCCTGTTTTTCCAGTTCTAGTCATAGTGGTTAACCTAATTGTTTTTGGAGATCCAACAGTGATGTATGTGTTTTTTCTACTTTTCCATATCCTGTCACCTCAACCAGCTGGGAGAGTCAAGTTGTGGATCATCATGAAAATTTTCAAAAGGTGAGTTTAGATTTCTTGAATGTTTTATTTACTTTAAATGTTCTTTTAAATATATTATAGAATTTGATTGCAATTTGTTTTCAAACATTTATCTTAGTCATGCTGGAGTCTTGAAGAGTTCTTAGAAGAGCATCACCCTATATCCGTGCATCAGGAACCACCAGACGAGCGATCAGCAGCTACTACATCGTCATGGATAAAAAGGTCATCCTGTGGCTGGGAAGCACTTCATTCACATGACATGCTTGATGAGATTTCCTAGCTCCAGTTTGTTTTCACACAAGTTTCCAGCATTTATACCTTCATTTAAACTGCTGTGTTTGATATGGAGGACCAAGGAAACACCAGAAGTGAAAGATTTGCATGCCAAGTTGTTTAAAATGTAATTTCAGAAGAAAACTATGCGTTCAGAAGAAAACTGATGAAACATCAAGTTTGGACCAAAGGACTAAAACAGCCTTTTTGAGCACTGGTCATACATATTTTGTTGATACTGTCTGTACTAATAAAACATTTAAAGCATATTTGACATTGTTGCATTTTAAAAACTGAATGAATTGTTGAAGTGGTGAATGTTTTCAAATAAAATGTTTTTTCTTTTGTAATTTACAGTCTATTTGAGTTTTTTACCATATTTACACTCAAGAGAGTTGAATAAAATAATATATTACACCAGGCGGTGTTAAATATAGTTACATTTTTTAACTCTGCCCAGAGTTAAAATTAACCCTTACTTCGGTGTCAATGTGCCAACCCTTTTGAAAGTGTTGATTTAACTCTGTTTTGAGTGGACCCCATGAGACACTTTCAAAGTGTTGAAATTAACACCCATAGAGTTGTTTTGGGTCCCCATATTTTGCTGTGTAGTGGGATATCAGTAAGATGATCGCTTCCTATATTATTTCCAGAAACTGACCACTTAGATTTACCAGCTAGTGATGCTGAGACTATTGTAAGATCCAAGCATGATGCGCTACCTTTTCTTATATCTATTCTTGTTGGCTTGCCATCATTTAGGCACACTAAAGATTTCCCTTCCATAAAATATTATATTACTGCTCCATTTTTATCTGTTTTCCTACTACCCCAAATACTATTGTGTGCATTAAAATCACCACACACAATAATTTTATTTGATGTTTCACCTATAGTGCTTTCTAATTTGTCTACTGCTAATTCTAAACAAGGATTATAGAAGTTGACTATTCTGATTACCCCATGCTCACCCATTACTTCTATACATATGCTTTCTGTTTCACTTTTATTATTTACATACCTATAAATCACATTTTCTTTTATGAAAGTTGCACACCCTCCACCTCTACCATTATTCCTGTCTTTCCTTATTAGTTCATAACCATTCAGCTTGAAATTTAATGGTCTGCATAACCACGTTTCTTGAATACAAATTATATCAGGAGGTTTGCTCATATTTCCAATGTATTTTTTAAACTCCTGTCCATTAGCAATCAAACTTCTGGCATTCCAATGAAGCAATAGGAAAGACATGATAATGTTAAATATCACTACACTGGGATGCATCATAACTTACCCTCATATTCCACTCTTTCTTTCCTTCTTTTGCTTTTAATATCTTGTGGATTTGTTCAGCCGATATATCTGTACAATTCAGGAATTTGTTTGCACATTCTGCCACAATTTTAATCTTGTCAGACCTTCTTTCTACCTGTGCGGTGCCATTCACCACTGCACAAATGAATGCCACAAAGTCAATTTTCTTCACACTAATGTTATCAAGGAAGTCATTCTGAAGCATGCTCTTTTGTTTCTCAGATTCATTCACTTGAGAGTTTTGTACATGTTCCTTATGAGTTTGTGTTTCTGTCTGCTGTTTTACTTTCTGCATATGTTAAATTTTGATTGGTCTTTACCTTTTGAATTTCACGTGCCTGCTGCTGAACTGAACATCCTGCATACGCAGCGCTGTGTTCGCCTCCACAGTTGCAGCATTTTAACTTAGTTCCTTCTCTACACTTCCCATACTGATGCTCTTCACCACATTTTGCACAACGCATTTTCCCTTTGCATGAAGCAGCTGAATGACCCATGCGTTGGCAGTTATAACAACGAAGAGGAGGAGGAACATATTCTCTTACCGTATAGCTGATGAAGCCTAGTTTCACCTTTGCTGGTAAATTTTTTTCCTCAAAGTGTATCAACACAGAAAGACTCTCACATTTTTTATTGTCCCTCCACATTATTAGTCTCCTGGCCATGCCAACCTTTCCTCCACTCAAGTTCCCTTTAATTTCCTCCATAGTTACATTTAAAGGTACACCTGAGATTACCCCACTCTTTTTTGACCCTACTTCAGTACAGTTTATTTTATCACCAGTAGGGATGTAACAGTATTGTAAATACCGTCATACAAATTTTTGAAAAATATAAATTTTTTTCGATATTACCGAAGTCGCATGACTCGGTAAAACTATAGGTCTTCTGAGAAAATTTGCTCAGGCGAATGAAGCGAACGGGAGGTAGCTGAAACTACATTTCCCATCAGCCCAGGCGTGGCCATAATCCTTTGCGGTCTGTTGTCGCTACAGATCCAGTAATGCGGAAATGGAGTGTGCTGCTAGTAGCGGAGATGAAAAAAAGATGGAAATGATCGAACCTAAAGCGGGTGTTGTCGCCGCGCGCGTACTGAATAGCGGTGTTGTCGCGGGAGTTCTGATCAGCGGTGTTGTCGCGCGCGTTCTGATCAGCTGTGTAGTCGCGCGCGTATTGTAAAGCGCCGAGGGGGGGTTGAGCGCGCATACTCAAGAGCGGTGTTGTCGCGCACCTACTGAAGGGCTGGACGGAGGTTGTGTCGCGTCGCGGGGGCACTTTTGATCGTTTTGGTAGGGCATTTTCTATCCAAGACTAAAAAGGGCATGTGCACTGCACAGGTTGAGCACTGTGTGTGCACGTGCCTGCAAGTTGGGGAATACGTCTCAGTCATGGGGACTGCAGAAACACATCACACTGTTCAGATTGATGCAGACATTGACTTGTACCGCAAAGAGACCTCTATCTCACTCATGGTTTGTCTTCTCAAGTGGGGGAAAGACAATGCACAACGTTACCCACTGCTGTCAACCTGGACCAAGTCATATCTCTGTCCCAAAAACCTCAGTCCCAAATGAGAGGGTTTTTTTCTGTTGCAGGGGACATTGTAAATACCCAGAGATACCAGCTTTTACCAGATTATAGTTATATGATAATTTTCCTTTAAACCCATCTCTATCTAAGTGAGTGAGTGATTAAATGTTGAATGTGATGAGTTTTCAACAATACTAAATTGAAACTTTATTTTTTTTACATGGTTTAATAATTTTTTGTTATTAAAATTGAAGTTAGTGTTTCAAAGCTAACAGATAGATGGCTAATTTGTATGTCATTGACACTTTTGGCCCTTTTTTGGAGTATTTTCATAAGTTTTGTTTTTCCTGTAAATGATTCAATAATTACCGTACCGTGACATTCATACCGAGGTGAAATTCTGATACCGTTACATCCCTAATCACCAGCCAATGTTTTTAGTTTCATTATCTTTGCTTTTTGCATTTCGTCTATCGTTAATCAAAACTCTTCCATTACTTAGACATGTTGCCCCTTTTACTGATCCTATTTCTTTTTCTATTGCTTTTGATAGTTTAACAGGATGCACATATTGTTCTGACTGCTTGACAAAAGTGACTAAGATTTTAATTTTTCTTTCCTCATTAACTGTCACTACCCTTCGTCCCGTCTCCTTATTTCCGCCTGAACACGCCTGCTCATATTCAGACTCATCACCCATGTTGTTTCCTTTTTTTCTTTTATTATATCGTACTTCATGAAATTCAGTTTCCTGATTGTCGTCATCCGATTCATCATCCATTGCGTCTACCCAAGACTTAAAGTTGTCCTTTCTGTTTTCTTTACCACGAGTATCCTCCAATTCGTAGCAGCGGCGTCCTCAGCGTCCTACCATACAGGCCACCTCCGAGCCAATCGCATTCAACGTCATACGAATGGTGCTGCTTATTTGTGCTGCAGGCACTTTTTTCCAGGGGTCTCAGTACAGCGTAACTGCTACTACGTCATCGGGTGGGCGTGGTCTATCTTTGAATTTGCATAGGTCACAGATTATGCGCAGATTGTAAAAACAGCCGGTTGATTCAGATACCTGTACGTAATCGCAGGGGTTTCGTGTCCAATGCCTTTTATATGCAGTACTTTAAAATAGCTTTTTTTCAGAAAGGAGGTTAAGTGAAAACGTATTTTAACCGTGAAATGAGAGAAACTCTGGATTTTCCGTTTCAAAATGGCAGGTTTGTTAAACTCGAGAAGGCAGGGTAAGTCAAGCCTGTTTCTAAAAGAGAGGTAACTTTAACTCAGAGTCAGTTACTGTGGTAACTTACTCTGTGAACCTAACCTGGTCAGGAGCAGGTTTTATTCTCTAAACTCTGAGTTTCTGTCGGTCTCCTCACCTTTTTTAAAGACGAAGCGATATTTCTCGCCTTAGCCTTACATTTTCACCCACCTATTTTAATGCTCATTTTGGATATGTGCATAAAAACGATTGATGGAAACATCATGATGCACTTAACCTTTGAAAATATGCATAAAAAACACGCAAAATTTAGCAGGATAAACTTTTATTCAATAAAAAATATGCGCATAAACTACGATGGAAACACTTTTAATGAACATGTGCATTAAAAAAAGGTCATAATCATATGATGATGAAAATGTGTGTGAATGGACAAACCAGCAGGCTGAGCACACTGTAACACGTCTTAAATGTTGTTTTAGTCATTCTAAAATGCCTGAACTGTTTCAGTATTAGCGTAAAATTAGACTATCTCCGAGCATCTGGAGCGTGTCAACAGTCTCCGCGTCTCATGGCTTCAAACGCCCCCACGTGTTCATTGTCTTCTGAGGTGCAAGTACATTTACTGAATAAATAATTGGCGCAGCTTCTTCTACCACAGTAAATTCTGTTTTTACTGTTGATATTTGGTGCCAGTTTAATCAGGAAGTGACGATTTTGTTCTCTTTGACTCGTTGGATGGCAACGCTGCTTTATTCGCATCTTTTATACAATATTCCAGTTTTGCACATAAATTTATGTAATTTATTTGGATGGAAATATAAATATTGCCTACCTTTTAGTCACACACAGAACTATAAATAATTAGCCTAAATTCATTGACCTTCGACATGCACTGTAACTAGATTAATGGGATTATTATTCTTTCTAAAAAGTATTTTTAGTTCTGCTAACCTTCTAAATGTAATATCAGCCTCTATCACTTGATCAAGAAAAAAGGCAGACACACAAGTGCACTGTTAAATCTATTAAAACTGATAAACGTGTAAAAAGGTTTAGAAAAAATGTATAAACATCACATTACATTACTTATTTTATTATACTTAAATATTTAAATATTTTAAATGTAAAATTACGCATTAACTTGAGCAGCTGTTTTCCCATGCTAAATGTCTCTGTTTCACTGATGGTTGCTTCTTTTTAAATATATAAACTCATATTTGCTATAACTTTGCATGAGCAGATCAAGTTCAGCCGGAGAAAGAAATGCTGATCTCTTTTGTGTATTATTTTAACTTGATTTGAACCATTTCCTAATAAGGTCTGAAATGACAGATCTTTTATCCCGTAAATGTTTAATCCTTGAACTAATTGGCCTCTGTTTTTCATATGCAATACATTCTGTAATGACATGTTCTAATGTTTCTATTTTTTCCACATTTATCACAACAGCCTGTCTCATGCTTTTCTTTTCTAAACATATACTGGTTTAGCAAACAATGACCAACATGCACCCTAGTTATCACCACATCATTCCTTCTATTCCCAACACCCCCGCATCCTTGAATACAATGCATATGCCTGCCTTTTCTTTATTATCCCACTCCCTCTGCCATTTTCTACCTATTTCCTTTGCAATCAAGCTTTTCACTTCTGTCAAACTTATTTTTATTTTAATTTGAGTATGCTGTAATGCTTTCTTTGCGAGTTGATCTGCCTTTTTATTACCTACTACTCCTATTTGACCAGGAATCCACAAGTAGCTCACCAAGTCCTGTCTTGCAATAGATGTTCCAGTAATCAAGCTATTTAGTACTGACAGAGAGTCTGTGCATATTACTGATCCTAAAGGTTGCACTTCCTATGTGAATGACAAAATTAGCTGGAGTGTTTGGCCAACAAGGGGTGCTCAGTACATATGTCAAGCTGTGGTCACTTTGCATTTTTCTCCCCATAGACTTCCATTCATACGCACGTGAACGGTCATACCGAAAATGCAAGCTCATGCGTCAAGATGCGCAGTTCGCTGTGTTGGAAAGTTCCAGCTTGGTGAACTCTGACCGGCGAAATCACATCACTTGACTGCATGAGACCATCGAGGATCAAAACATGACATCTCTGAACAGGAATTTAAAATATGGACCAATTGCTTACTTTTTAAATGTCTAATCATCTTGTTTAATCCCACCCCTATTTGAGCGCCTTACAACAGAATTTCACACGCACAAGCTCTAGTGTGACCGCAGCTTTAAGGAGAAAGAGTATCCTAGAGGAGTGAGAGACTACACAAACAATAAGGGTTGACTTGTTTACTTTAAAATAAATGAATCTTGAATCGCAGACCTTGTCTTCTTCTTCCCACAACTCTGAACCTTATCACAATAGGTAATTCACCATTGCTGACTAAATCATTTATTTAAGGGGTGACCAAACACAGTCCTGGAGGGCTGGTGTACTGCAGAATTTAGCTTCAACCCCAAATAGACACACCTGAACCAGATAATCAAGCTATTTTTAGGTCAGAGGTCACCAACCCTGTTCCTGAAGAGCTACCTTCCTGCAGATTTTAGTTGCAACCCTGACCAAACACACCTGTCTGCAATTATCAAGGGCTGCTTCAGGTCCTAATTAATTGGTTCAGGTGTGTTTGATCAGGGTTGAATTCTGCAGGAAGGTAGCTCTCCAGGAACAGGGTTGGTGACCCCTGTTCTAGGTATACCAGGAGCATCCTGTCAGGTGTGTTGAAGTAACAGCTAAACTCTGCAGGTCACCAGCCCACCAGGACTGACTTTTGGCATCTCCGATCCATGTACACCCCACACCAGCCAACACATTATGCATGTAGCTGGGGCATTGCCAGAACTGTATATTGTGGAAAAACAGCTGAAATTTCTGATGCACTGGGAGTCAGAGGCACCTGCCAGTATCCCTTTACAACTTTGTAGAATTTCATTAGACCCAAGAAAGTCAGTGGCCGTGCATTTATTTTTTTCTGATAAAAGACCATCAAACCATGTATGGACTAAAGGTCTTTTATCATCTAGTACATTTTCGGGGTGATGAACAATTTCACTCTAAGCTACAGTGGAGTGACAAAACCTTTTGGTATATCAACTCATAGTTTCTCCCCTTTTTTGAACAAAGCTAGGGTCCCTGTTTCTGCAAAGGACATACCTAATAAATCAGGGATCACCAACCTTGTTCCTGGAGATCTACCTTCCTGCAAATTTCAGTTGCAATACTGACCAAACACACCTGTCTGATATGATCAATTGCTGCTTCAGTTCCTAATTAATTAGTTCAGGTGTTTTTGATCAGGGCTGGAGCTGAATTCTGCAGGAAGGTAGATCTCCAGGAACAGGCTTGGTGACTCTTGTTCTAGGTATACCAGGAGCGGGATTAAACAAGATGATTAGACATAAAAAGGCAAGCAATTAGTCCATGTTTTAATAGTCTGTACAGAGAGGTCATGTTTTGATCCTCGATTGGTCTCACGCAGTTAAGTGATGCGATTTAGCAGGTCAGAGTTCACCAAGCTTGAACTTTGCACCACAGCGACCTGCGAAACTGACCTTGCATTTCCGGTCTGACGCATTCACGTGCGTATGAATGGAAGTCTAAGGGGAGAAAATTCCAGTGTGACTGCAGCGTCAGGTCCTAATTTATTGGTTCAGGTGTGTTTGAAGAGGGTTGGAGCTGATTTCTGCAGGAAGGGGGCTCTCCAGTAACAGGGTTGGTGAATTATCTTTGTCAATGCTCTTCTAAATTCAGAGAAATTTGCATCTGCTGATTTTTTTTTTCTTCACTCCCATCAGGTGAAGTTTTTTTCCCTCTCCGCTGTCACCACTGGCTCAAATGGTTCAGGATTGGTAGAGCTACGCATCGATGAATTTGCTCTTCAGTGTTTGAACTCTCAGTAATGATTAAATCACACTGAACTGAGCTAAACTGAACTGAACTGAACTTAAACACTAAAAACTGAACTACACTGTTCCAGTTACTATGACCATTTATGTGAAGCTGCTTTGACACAATCTACATTGTAAAAGCGCTATACAAATAAAGCTGAATAAAAAAAGCTGAATTCTGTGCAAGTTCTGTGCTAACCTCTCTTTAACCTCAAGACCAAGAGCTGTAATGACTGTACATTGGCCATGGGAAATGAAGGAGGAGAAGCATTTTTTTAACTTCAGTTCCATTAGATTTTCTCCTTGCCCCACACGTCTACATAATTTACTGGCTAATTAGTAAATTAATGTATACTTTGTGGTGGCCGAACTCCTTAGTAAAGTGGGATACACATGAATGTAGTTATTTACATTGTTCTTCCAATTTTGCAATATGCTGAGATTTTTGAATAGCTTCACTGATTGATCTGGAAACAAATGATGCCTTCTATATTATTCTTGCAAATACATACATTCTTGCACTCTTCAAGAGACTAAAGGGGGCAAACCGGATGCGCCGCAACATGGCACACACATGACAGTTTGAAGTATCGCACACCAGACACGCACATTTGCATGTTATTTAAAATTAAACTATTCAGATGATGCTCTGTGCCATGGTAGAAATATGAACAGTGTCCTGAGTAGTAGCTGCATACCCTAATGTTTAGAATTCTAAAATGCATGGCGCTCCGTGGCACGGCACGTCGCCGAGCGGCACATCCGGTGTTCGACTCCCATAAATCTTTCAGACATTCAAGTCTGGATGAATATAATTTTTCTGAGTTAGGTTCAATCTAACTTTGTGACTATTGCGTACATTTTCGTTTCTAGCAAAACCGTTGAACTCCTTGTCTAAATTTGACTCCTTGAGTATGAATTTGTTAACAGACTGACTGGAATTAACCTAACTTGGCAAATCAAAGGTTACATCGATTCAAACATACCTGACAGAGGATGAGTTTTCTTCCTTTCTCTTCCTGTTAACATACACTGCGTTAAACACACCTGCAGCTGTTTGTTACCTAATCTCTGGCAGCATAGAAGATAACGAAATGAACTGGTCTGTAGTGGTTCTTTGGGTAGAGTGTAACTCAGCAAATCGGGGTTGAGCTAATTTTTTTTAGTCTGGAACAAAGTCAGATCTTTGTTGAGCTTAAGGTTCCAATCTGATTTCAGACTCTGTCCGGGTCACGGCACCAAGAATGTAGGACACTCACTGGGGTATCTTAAAATGCGTTTTTATTGAGAACTTGACATGTTTTAACCAGTGACATGTTTAAATTACAGTAATGACAGGATGATGTAAAACATTGTGGCAATTTATAAAAACTCAAGCCTAATATTAAGCTCATTTATAGGGTGTTCAACACCCCACACCCAACCATGAGGTTACAAGAACTAGGCTTATGTCAGCATCCCAGAGATAAATCACGAGAGCTAAGACTACATCAACATCTCAAGAACAGCATGTATCCAATAAAAAAGAGAAAACAACCCAAGCAAAGAAAAGCTAACTTACAACACTTTTAACACAATAAAATCGGCAAAGACACAAAAGGCGCTCCCATGGAAACTCACAAATCCCTCCACAAGTCACACAATGTCATTTGGACAATTTCTTTGCAGTGTGGACTTGCATGTGTATTTTCAGCTGTGACGATTGTGCAAAACTTTTCAGACACTGTTCACAAGTAAAAGAATTCTCTCCAGTGTGAATCCTTTCATGTATTTTCAGGTTTCCTAACTGACTGAATCTCTTGTCACAGTGTGAACACTTGTAAGGTTTCTCTCCAGTGTGAATCCTGACATGTGTTTTCAGGCTTCCTAACTGACTGAAACTCTTGTTGCAGTGTGAACAGATGTAAGGTTTCTCTCCAGTGTGAATCCTCTCGTGTGTTTTCAGGCTTCCTAACTGACTGAATGTCTTGTAGCAGAGTGAACACTTGTATGGTTTCTCTCCAGTGTGAATCCTTTCATGTATTTTCAGGCCTCCCAAATCAATGAATCTTTTGTCGCAGTGTGAACATTTGTACGGTTTCTCTCCAGTGTGAATCCTCTCATGTTGTTTTAATTCTCCAGCAGTAAAATAAGTCTTCTCACACTTAAAGCACATGTACTCGCTCACACCAGTGTGGATCTTCTGATGATTTCTTAAACTACCTTGATGTCTGAAACTCTTTCCACACACAGAGCATGAATAAGGCTTCTCCTTTGTATGAACTCTAAGGTGGCTCTTTAGCCCAAAAGCCCTCAAAAATGTTTTGCCACACTGATCACATTTGTGTGTTTTCTCTCCAGTGTGGATCAGCATGTGTTTATTAAGGTTTGATGATGCTCTGAAACTCTTCCCACACTGAATGCATGTGAATGGTTTCTCTCCAGTGTGGATCCTCATGTGACCCTGGAGACTCTGTTTATTTGTTAGACTCTTTCCACACTGAGTGCAGGTGACACGTTCTTTGTCCTTTCTCTTAAACGAGTGAGTTTTCCCTCTCGTTTTGTCTTGGTGTGTCTCCTCCATCAGGCCTAAAATGAAAATGAAAAGGACATTTTTGTTTCTGTTTGCATTTTAAATTATATTATAAAAAAGGTGAAAATAGATAACACTACATTAGGGATGTAATGGTATTGTAAATACCGTCATACCGCAATATTAATTTTTTTCGATATTACCGTAGTCGCATGACTCGGTAAAACTATAGGTCTTCTGAGAAAATTTGCTCAGGCGAATGAAGCGAACGGGAGGTACCGGAAACTACAATTCCCATCAGCCCAGGCTTAGCCATAATCCCTTGCGGTCTGTTGTCGCTACAGATCCAGTAATGCGGAAATGGAGTGTGCTGCTAGAAGCGGGGATCAAAAAGAGCTGGAAATGATCGAACCTGAAGCGGGTGTTGTCGCCGCACGCGTACTGAATAGCGGTGTTGTCGCGCGAGTTCTTATCAGCTGTGTTGTCGCACAGGTTGAGCCCTGTGTGTGCACGTGCCTGCAAGTTGGGGAACACGACTAATAACAGTCATGGGGACTGCAGAAACACAGCACACTGTTCAGATTGATGCAGACATAAGACCTCTATCTCACACATGGTTTGTCCTCTCAAGTGGGGGAAAGACAATGCACAATGTTACCCACTGCTGTCAACCTGGGCCAAGTCATATCTCTCTTGTCCCAGAAACCTCAGTCCCTAATGAGAGGGTTTTTTTTCTGTTGCAGGGGACATTGTAAATACCCAGAGATACCAGCTTTTACCAGATTATAGTTATAAGATAATTTTCCTTTAAACCCATCTCTGTCTAAGTGAGTGAGTGATTAAATGTTGAATGTGAGGAGTTTTCAACAATACTAAATTAAAACTTAATTTTTTTACATGGTTTAATATTTTTTTGTTATTAAAATTGAAGTTCCTGTTTCAAAGCTTACAGATAGATGGCTAATTTGTATGTCATTGACACTTTTGGCACTTTTTTGGAGTATTTTCATAAGTTTTGTTTTTTCCAGTAAATGATTCAATAAATACCGTACCGTGACATTCATACCGAGGTATTACCGTACCGTGAAATTCTGATACTGTTACATCCCTACACTACATGAATTACACCTATCTGCTTCTTTCAGAAAATGCTACCAAAATGGATCCCGGACAGATATACATTTACCTGACGCTTTTGTCCAAAGCGACTTACAATTGAGGAAGCATTCAGGGATTCATCAGGAAGAGGCAATACACACAAGAAGTGTTAATTATACAAAGAAACAGTTAACGCTCAGAGAATTACGTGTTTTTTAAAAAATATTTTCAGATGTTGAGTGATTGTAAAAAAGTGTCTGGTACAACTGTGCAAAACTGGTGCAAAACTGGTGTTTAATATTGGATTAATATTGGAGCACATCTGATCATTTCTGAAAGCTGATTCCAGCAGCGGGGGGCGTAGTGGCTGAAAGCTGATTCACCCTGCTTTGACTGAACTCTTGGAACTTCTAGTTTTTATGATCCTAAAGATCTGAGTGATCTGTTAGGTTTGTATTGAGTGAGCATATCTGTAATGTATTTAGGTCCTAGGCCATTTAGTGATTTATAGACCAGTAATAATACTTTGAAATCTATTCTGAATGTAACTGGCAGCCAGTGTAGAGACCTGAGGACAGGTGTGATGTGCTCTGATTTCCTGCTTCTGGTTAGAATTTTGGCTGCAGCATTCTGGATGAGCTGCAACTGTCTGACTGTCTTTTTAGGAAGACCAGTGAGGAGTCCATTACAGTAATCCACCCTGCTGCTGATAAAAGCATGAACAAGTTTCTCTAAATCTTCACTAGAAACAAAGCATCTGAGTCTTGCTATGTTTTTGAGATGATAGTATGCTGATTTACTGACTGCTTTGACATGACTGTTGAAACTCAGATCTGACTCCAGAGTCACAGGACAATGTTGAATAGGACAATGTTGAACTTAGTATCATGCCTGTGTCATTACAAGGAAAGTTATTCTTAGCCCCCAAATTCAACAAGAACAACTGACTATATTCTGCAATCTGGAAGTGCACTTGTTTTTGGGAATGTTTTAGAACTTCCAATTTAGTTGCCTACGGGAGAAATGACTAGGAGTAATAAAAAGATTATCAAACTTCTTCCCCTACAACAGGCATGTCCAAACTCCATCCTGGCGGGCCGGTGTCCTGCAAAGTTTAGTTCCAACCCCAATCAGACACACTTGGGCTAGCTAATCAAGCTCTTACTACGCTTTCTAGAAACGAACTTATCTCAACATACCTACAAGGATGTGTTAAAATCTGCAGGACACCGGCCCTCCTGGACCGAGTTTGGACACCCCTGCACTACAAACAAGTGTGTTCATTACTGTACATAAAAAGTAGAATGCTACAATAAGAACATATCAGTTTGTAACACGAAGCAGCATAGCGAGCTGTTCTAATGGAGCTGTTTTAATAAACGGAAGTAAATGAGATCATAAGGGTTGAGCCAAAGACTTCCAAATGGCTACGCCTACTTGTACATGATGAATAAGGTAAATTCATTCATTTTCTTTTTGGTTTATTCTCTTTATTAAGCTGGGGTCACCACAGCGGAATGAACCGCCAACTTATCCAGCATATGTTTTACACAGCGTATGCCCATTACTGGGAAACACCCATTGCAATTACACCAACACATACACTACGGCCAATTTAGTTTATTCAATTCACCCATAGCCAGGCCCAGATTAAGAATTCAGAGGCCCCTGGGCACAATGTCTTGTAGGCCCCCTACTAGCCACACCCTGATTGAATTAAAAAATTAGATTAATATATTTTTTAAATAAAATTAATTTATAATGTACTGAGTATACTGAGTATATAATGTACCTGCAACTTCTCCTAATCTTTCAGAATAGCATGCATGTCCAACTTCAGTTGAAACAATTTGTCAGAAAAACTAAATCCTGTCCTCCATCTTTTATTAATACCTAAATATGAGACTTGTTATATCTGCACTATGGCTAATATAAATGGTAGTCTTTAATAAACTCCCTTTATCAGTTAATAAACATTATTTTAACATTACATTATTAGGCCTATGCACGTTTAAACTGTTAGTTTTATATTACAGTTTTATTAATAATTAAAATTTAGATTAATTTAGATTTAAATTTTTCTGCAAATTATGTTGTGTACTGTAAACTCAGAATTTTTTGGTCACATCCGTAACGTATGTTTTTTTCCCTTATTTAAAGCGCAAAGCATGTTTCCTGATTAATATTTTTCTGATCCCATAATTCTGTGGTCAGTTGTTTTGGATATATACTTTCAATGTGACTTTATGTTTCGAGTTTTAACTGTAAATATCACACCCATAATGCTGGATTTGCTCATATATATATATATATATATATATATATATATATATATATATATACACATACATACATATATATATACACATATATATATATATATATATATATATATATACATATATATACACATACATATATATACATATATATATATACACACATATATACACACATATACATACAGTTGAAGTCACAATTATTAGCCCCCCTTTAAAAATTTTTTTTCTCTTTTTTAAATATTTCCCAAATGATGTTTAACAGAGCAAGGAAACTTTCATGGTATGTCTGATAATATTTTTTTCTTCTGGATAAAGTCTTATTTCTTTCATGTCAGCTAGAATAAAAGCAGTTTTAAATTTTTAAACACAATTTTAAGGACAAAATAATTAGCCCCTTAAAGCTATATTCTTTTGATAGTCTACAGAACAAACCATCATTATACAATGACTTGCCTAATTACCCTAACCTGCCTAGTTAACCTAAATAACCTAGTTAAGCCTTTAAATGTTCCTTTAAGCTGTATAGAAGTGTCTTGAAAAATATCTAGTAAAATATTATTTACTGTCATCATGACAAAGATAAAATAAATCAATCATTAGAAATGAGTTATTAAAACTATTATGTGTAGAAATGTATTCTTCAACTGTGTATATATATATATGACAGTTTCCACACCACAACCCCCACAGATCTCATTCATTCATTATCTCGTGGGCTTAGTCCCTTTATTAATCCGGGGTTGCCACAGCAGAATGAACCGCCAACTTATCCAGCAAGTTTTTAGGCAGCAGATGCCCTTCCAGCCGCAACCCATCTCTGGAAAACATCCACACACACACACACACACACACACACACACACACACACACAATGGACAATTTAGCCTACCCAATTCACCTGTACCGCATGTCTTTGGACTGTGGGGGAAACCGGAGCACCCGGAGGAAACCCACGCGAAGGCTGGGAGAACATGCAAACTCCACACAGAAACGCCAACTGAGCCAAGGTTCAAACCAGCAACCTTCTTGCTGTGAGGCGACAGCACTACCTACTGCACCACTCCCTCGCCACAATCTCTTTAAACACATTTTAATTTTTTTCACGCCGCTGCCTGCCGTTTCTGGCTCTCTTGCACTTTTCAACCCACAGCGTTACTCAGTATGGATGTCACATCAAAGATTCAAATGTTACCACTCAGTGGGTTAGGTCACGTGACTCATGTTACATTATTGTGGCTTTGAGGCTCTACAGGATTCGAATTACAGGCCAGAGTTAGTTAAAAATACACTTTATTACAATATATATTAAACATAAATATATTACATTAATTATTATATAACATTAAACTACATAAAATAATTAAAAGGACAACTTCTGGAACGTTTGGCTCTGGGGGGTGGTTACGGGCATGTGTTCATTAGATAAAAACTAAGCTAAAACTATTAAAACCATCAATGAAATGAACTAAAACTAAACTGAAATATACAGCAAATGTAAAAATAGGATCAAAATAAAGAGGATAAATGTAAAACTACTCTTCATCTTTATTTCTTAAGCACTCTTATATTGTAGATTGTGTCAAGACAGCTTAACACAGATATAGCATAGCATAATTAGCATAGAGGTAAACTGAAAGTATTGATGTTCAATTTAGCTCAGTTCTGGGTAAAGGGAAATAAACAGGCAACAAATAGAGAATTGAGAAACAAATGGAGGCTAGTATCCGCAGTGATGGTGTGATGTGCTGAAGTGTGTGTTGTTGCGTCTGATTCACAGATGCTGTAACAGGTGGTGTTAAATGTGCCGCAGTGACCGCAGTGTTCAGACGCTCCTGATAATCTCTTCAGGACTCGTCTACACCTGAGGAAACACATGGACAGTCGTGATCCCTTAATACGACACCGACACCACTGCTGGTAAACTTTTTATTTCTATAGTGCTTCTACAATGTAGTTAAAGTTCAATTTAGTTCAGTTCAGTGTGGTTTAATTTCACTGCTAACACATATAAAGGTATATTCAAATCACATCTCAAGGGCTGTTTCCCAATATGCATTCTTGCGTCCTCGTGTTCTCGTGTAACGTCATTAGCAGCTGCCAAAATTCAGTTCCAACACTCAAACCCACAAGAACAGAGGACGCGTGCAACTTCCCGGATGTGTTCTTGATATCGAGGACGCATGGATGCAGACTTGAGTACCAAACTCGCGCTAGAAGTCCCCGAAGTCATTGCGACTTGTGATGGGAAGCGCAGCATTTCATATAGGGTTATTATTAAAGCTCAGAGATAACACTTACTTATCTCAGGAGTTCCCCTAAATGAGACGGTGAATATAAACATTACCATGGACATCTTAATAAAGGAACAAACACATTAAGGGTGTTTATTTGCTGAAGTTCCTGTTAAAATCTGATTTGTTTGTATTGTGCAACGTATATTTGCAAAGTCTTCATGCAAAGTATATATTTTGAAAAGGGGAAAACCAATAGTTCATTGTATGAATGCGGTAATGTGTAAATAATAGGGATGTAACCAGGGGGGGGGGACTGGGACTAAAAATCAGCCCTGGCACTGCAGCCACACCAGCCCACATTACCACACCGACACAGCCCCACCCAAGGACACGCACATTCACTACTTAAATTTGTGTACAGATGGTAAAATGATATAAGCAGTACCTATTTAAGAGATATTTAAACATTTAATGTATGTGACTGAAACAAAAACAACCCATTTATATACGCAATCATGTCATTCATTTTCTTTTCGGCTTAGTCCCTTTATTAATCTGGGAATCGCCAACTTATCCTGCATATGTTTTATACAGTGGATGCCCTTAAAGCTGCTACCCATTACTGGGCTACCCAATTCCCAATTGGCCTACCCAATTCACCTATAGCATGTGTTTGGACTTGTGAAGGAAACCAAAAGGAAATCCACACGAACATTCAAACTCCACACAGAAACACCAACTGACCCAGATGAGGCTCAAACCAGCGACTTTCTTGCTGTGAGGCGACAGCACTACCTACTGCGCCACTGCACTGCCCCCTTTCGAGACTAGTTCAGTTAATTTTATGTAATTGGAAATGTCTGACTTGACTGCCTTTCCCTTTTTATGGTCCATCTATGACTATTAGCTTGCGTTGCACTCACTGTTTGTTTGACATTCTTGCCAAATTTTGATTATGTCTGCGTAACCTCAGATTGGGTTGGCCCATCTCGAAACCAGCCGGTTGTTGCTGATTGGGCCAATGCTTAACATTTACTATTATTCTTACTATTATCACTATCATCATTATAATATTCACATCTCGCACGAGATAAAAGCTGCCTACATTGAAAAAAATAATACATATGAAAAAAAAATAATAATAAAAATAGCTGACTGGCCCACATTTAAAAAATGGTCCGGCCCTTCTGGCATTTGCCAGAATTGCCAGATGGCCAGTCCGCCCCTGGATGTAACGGTATCAGAATTTCATGGTTCGATAATACCTCGGTATGAAAGGCACGGTACGGTATTTATTGAATCATTTACAGGAAAAACAAAACTAATGAAAAGACTCGAAAAAAGTGCCAAAAGTGTTTATTTACCTTAGCACTGAACATATCAATGACATACAAATGAACCATCTATCTGTAAGTTTCGAAACAGGAACTTAAATTTTTCCATTTTAATAACAAAAAACTATTAAATCATATAAAAAAAAAATAAAGGAAATAAAGGAGGTGGGCATGTGTTGTTGGTTGAGTAGTGAGCGATGTATCTGTGAAGGGGGGCACACACGCTGCTTCAGTGCCAAGTCTTGTTCTGCCCCAGCTAACACTACTGAGCGTTCTCTTCCTTGCCTGTTTTCCCGTTGTGATCCTGCTTCATTACTGACCCAGTCTAGCCTGCCGCCTGCCTTGTACTTCAGCCTGAATCCCGACTTTGATCCTAGCCGCCTGCCTTTAAACTCAAGCCTGCTTACCGACTCTAATACTAGCCGCCTGCCTCTGACCCATGCCTGCATACTCATCCTGTGTTTACCAGCCGCCAGCCCAACAACTACATACTACTGTGTTTGATGTGAGTTTGCGCACGCACAACATCTGTGTGCTATTGTTTATTAAACTGTGTTTAATAAAAATACTGCAAATGGATCCCTCTGTGTCAGCCACTTCGTTACAGAATTATTAGCCCTCCTTTGAATTTCTATTTATCTTTTAAATATTTCCCAAATTATGTTTAACAGATACAGGAAATTTTCACAGTATGTCTGATAATATTTTTTCTTCTGGAGAAAGTCCTATTTGTTTTATTTCGGCTAGAATAAAAGCAGATTTTATTTTTTTTAAAAAGCATTTTAAGAAGAAAATATTAGCCCCTTTAAGCTATATATATATATATATATATATATATATATATATATATATATATATATATATATATATATATATTAGAATTATTAGATAGTCTACAGAACAAACCATCATTGTACAATAACTTGTCTAATTACCCTAACCTGCCCAGGTAACCTAAATAATCTAGTTAAGCCTTTGAATGTGATTTACAGCTGTATAGAAGTGTCTTGAAACGCATCTAGCGAAATATTATTTACTGTCATCATGGCAAAGATAAAATAAATCAGTTATTAGTAGGGATGTAACGGTATTGTAAATACCGTCATACCGCAATATTAATTTTTTTCGATATTACCGTAGTCGCATGACTCTGTAAAACTATAGGTCTTCTGAGAAAATTTGCTCAGGCGAATGAAGCGAACGGGAGGTACCGGAAACTACATTTCCCATCAGCCCAGGCTTGGCCATAATTCCTTGCGGTCTGTTGTCGCTACAGATCCAGTAATGCGGAAATGGAGTGTGCTGCTAGAAGCGGGGATCAAAAAGAGCTGGAAAACCCTAAAGCGGGTGTTGTCGCCGCGCGCGTACTGAATAGTGGTGTTGTCGCGCGAGTTCTTATCAGCTGTGTTGTCGCGCGAGTTCTTATCAGCTGTGTTGTCGCGCGAGTTCTTATCAGCTGTGTTGTCGCGCGCGTACTGAATAGCCGTGTTGTCGCGCGAGTTCTTATCAGCTGTGTTGTCGCGCGCGTACTGTAAAGCGGGGTTGATGCAGACATGAGATCTCTATCTCACTCATGGTTTGTCCTCTCAAGTGGGGGAAAGACAATGCACAACGTTACCCACTGCTGTCAACCTGGGCCAAGTCATATCTCTCTTGTCCCAGAAACCTCAGTCCCAAAGGAGAGGGTTTTTTTCTGTTGCAGGGGACATTGTAAATACCCAGAGATACCAGCTTTTACCAGATTATATTTATATGATAATTTTCCTTTAAACCCATCTCTATCTAAGTGAGTGAGTGATTAAATGTTGAATGTGATGAGTTTTCAACAATACTAAATTGAAACTTTATTTTTTTACATGGTTTAATATTTTTTTGTTATTAAAATTGAAGTTCCTGTTTCAAAGCTTACAGATAGATGGCTAATTTGTATGTCATTGACACTTTTGGCACTTTTTTGGAGTATTTTCATAAGTTTTGTTTTTTCCTGTAAATGATTCAATAAATACCGTACCGTGACATTCATACCGAGGTATTACCGAACCGTAAAATTCTGATACCGTTACATCCCTAGTTATTAGAGATGAGTTATTGAAACTGTTATGTTTATAAATGTGTTGAAGAAATCTTCTCTCCGTTAAACAGGAATCGGGGAAAAAATAAACAGGGGGGTGAATAATTCTGACTTCAACTTGATCTCTAAAATAAATCAATAATACATGTCATTCACAAGAGGGCGAATCATTTTGACTTCAACTATACATTCCTGTATTTCCAACAACAATTGTTTCACCTAGCTAAACACATTTCCGCTTTCCATGACCTCACGCGCGTAATAAACACCCATATTAAAATGAGTGTCATTTTCACACTCCTGATGTCAGAGCGCTTCACCTACGTGCCTCTTCTGCCAGTCCCTAATGAGCTTAAAGCATTAAGATCCTCACGTCTGCCTGGTATCTATTTCTCATCCCATTGACGCAATCTGGTGTTTCCCAATCGGGATCTGACGTGTCCTGGACTCATTCTGGGCCTTTATAAAGAGGTCCGCTCCAGCATGCATGTGTCAGTCTCATCAATCAGCTGCTTTTGAGCACTTCAGATCTCTGTCTGGATGAATATGGAGCCCGTCGGTCACTCTGTGAGCATCCCGGAGCCGGCGTATCCTCGGCCGCCACTGCGTGTGGCCCATAGAGGAGCCTCATCGCATTTTGTCGGCAGCACAATTGTGATTTTGTCTTCATACGCCGTGGCTACACTGGCGATGAACTGCGGGAAGAAGATTCAAGAGGAGAGGTTGAAGACGACGGATAACTGAGCTAAGATTGGAGAGACTCCCTAAAGTGAAATATTAAGGCGGTGATTGAAATCATTGCTTTCGTCAAGGTCTCAAGTCGATACGCCTGTGAAGACTTCACAGTTTTATTGTGATTCTGCTGAATCATGAAGACGAAGACAGAGAAATGGACATATTCATCTTCATCTCATATACTGTGTGAGTTCACAAAAGAAAGCATCGACTCTGCAATCGGCATTACACTGATCTGAAATAAACTGGACTGAAGTTCAACAGTGACTTTTATACTGTAATGAACTGAAGCGCTACAGAAATAAAGATGAACTGATTGGAATTGACCCGGAAAATGAACTGAAATGAGGCCAGATGTTAAAGTTGTTGCTTTTTTTACAGATTTGTTTAATGATTGATTGTGAAATACTGAAATTAATAAAATGTTTTCATATGTTTTAAAGAAGCTTTATGTTCGACTTGACAATATTACAGCAGATCATAGTATTTACATGCAAGATATTTTTTGTGGAAACGTAGTCCCGCGGACGTTTCTGGAGGCCGCGGAATACGTCCCGGCAGGTACGTACGGCTGCAGTTTTTGTTTTTGCAAACTCGCAAGAGGCCGCTGTTGTGCGCTTTTTCGCATCTCGAACGCCTCTCGCGAGTGCGGTTCGTGCCCACGCTGTTCTCACGTGAACCCGCCAGAGGCCGCTGTCCGACTGACCGGATGATTGACTGCGCGACCGGCCAATCGGCCGACCCGCCCTCCTCCTTCTCTGAACCCAACCAATTTTACCTATCGACCCGCCCGCCCGCTCGCATCCCTAAACCCGCGCGACAGTTTACAAAAAGCCGTCCAAAAAAAGAAAAGCCCTGATTTCCTTTTTCTACCGCGTTTTCAGATTTCACCGCGTTCTCGCCCTGTTACGAAACTCGTTCACTTAATTTTTGGGATTCTGTTTTCGTCTTACCTTATTGCTGGAACCGCTCTTCCCCGGACTCGAAACCAATCGCCGTGGTCGACTCCTCTCTGCATCTCGAGCCTGCCGACGTACACGGTGAGCTGAGTGGACAAACGGGTTGCAGCGGGGAAGCCCTCCACAAGGAGGTAAGCAGTCGGCCGGCCGGCAAGCGCGATAGGGAACGCCATCACACCGCCCTTAGCGTTCGCTTGACAAAAATTTAGTCATTCATAATAAAGACTATAGTCTTTTTGAACCACACCTGCTATGAAATGCAGATAGAAGATATGCTTTCGTCAAGGTCTCAGGTCGATACGCCTGTGAAGACTTCACAGTTTTTTTTGTGATTCCGCTGAATCATGAAGACGAAGACAGAGAAATGGACATATTCATCTTCATCTCATATACTGTGTGAGTCCACAAAAGAAAGCATCGACTCTGCAATCGGCATTACACTGATCTGAAATAAACTGGACTGAAGTTCAACAGTGACTTTTATACTGTAATGAACTGAAGCGCTACAGAAATAAAGATGAACTGATTGGAATTGACTCGGAAAATGAACTGAAATGAGGCCAGATGTTAAAGTTGTTGCTTTTTTACGGATTTGTTTAAAATGATGTGTCTGATGATTGTGAAATACTGAAATGAATAAAATGTTTTCATATGTTTTAAAGAAGCTTTATGTTTGACTTGACAATATTACAGCAGATCATAGTATTTTCATGCAAGGTATTTTTTCCTCACCAGTACAGATTTCCTCAACAAAAAAAGTCGTTTAACACTTGTTTTTACATCCCATGAAAACATACTATAGTCATTCATAATAAAGACTATAGTTCTACCAGAAAGACTTTAGGAGGCAGATAAGCATTTGAACATTTATTGTGAATTGTTTGCATGAATGCACATTCATTACGGTCCTTTTAGAAAGTTCTTTGGCGTAAGCCCTGTCAGAACTCTGGATGAGCTGGCAGATCCTGCCTGAAGAGCCGACCAGGTGATGGGGAAGATGGAGGAAAACTCAACGTCACCTGAATACAGCGAAACAGATTGTTTAGATGGGCTAATATACATGGCTTGCTTGGTTGTTATAGGCTGACGAGATTATTATGAATGACATGACATCTCAGTCTTCCTGGTAGAACTATCGCTAAAGCTTTCATTCTTTTTGAACCGCACCAGCTATGAAATGCAGATTGAAGATATACTGTAAGTAGAGAGATTGAAGTCGACAGAAAACTGATCTAAGATTGGAGAGACTTTCTAGAGTGAAATGTTCTGAGGCAATCAATATAATCAATGCTTTCGGCAAGTCGATTTGATGCAATTTCATGTTTTATTTTACTGAATCATGAATTCAAAGATATAATTTGCTTTGGCAATTAACTACATATTTGAAAGTGTAAAGCTTACAGTTTCCATATTTCATCACTGATTTGTGATATACAGTTGAAGTCAGAATTATTAGCCCCCCTTTGAATTTATTTTATTTTTTAATTATTTCCCCAATCATGTTTAACAGAGCCAGGAAATGTTCACAGTATGTCTGATAATATTTTTTCTTCTCGAGAAAGTCTTATTTGTTTTATTTTGGCTAGAATAAAAGCAGTTTTTATATTTTTAAACACCATTTTAAGGACAAAATTGTTAGCCCCTTTAAGCTATATTTTTTCCGATCTACAAAACAAACCATCATTATACAATAACTTGCCTAATTACTCTGCCTAGTTAACCTAATTAACCTAGTTAAGCCTTTAAATGTGATTTTAAGCTGTATAGAAATGTCTTGAAGAATATCTAGTCAAATATTATGTGCTGTCATCATGGCAAAGATAAATAAATCAGTTATTAGAGATGAGTTATTAAAACTATTATGATTAGAAATGTATTGTAAACTTCTTTACTGGGGCACATGCCCTGTAAAAATTGCCAGTGCCCCAGAAAATGCTTTGAGATGTGATTTACTTCATATGCAAGTGTATTTATTAGGAGGGGTAATCCCGGAGAAAGAGTTGTTATTCTATATGTGCAACCAAACCAATGCTGGTGAAAGCAATGCAGTGTAATCAGAAAGCAAACGGAGCATGTTCCCCATTAAATTCCCTAAGCAGGGAAAGATAACTAAAGAAAATTACATGATTACTTATGTTAAAGGTTCACGAAACCCTCCAGTACTTTTTAAAAACATTTTATTTTTATTTTTCAGGTTTGTGTGTGTTGAGCATCAGTTAAGACAATGTTGCCACCTGTTAGGAAACTGGGTAATTTTAAGCTTTTGTCAGCTAATTTCAGCTTCTGAGTTTAAAATGATTTTTGGGGCGGGATCAAAATCAGCGACGGAGCGCAGTACTGCAAGTGCAAAGATTACGCGTCGGTTTATTATTCATTATTATTCATAGCGGAGTTTTCTTATCCTATGAGAAGAGCCGGCTTCTTAATTATTCATGAGAGCACGTGCTTTCCGAAGGCAAGGCAGACCTGCCAGTGCCAAGCTGTGAGACACAGACCCACGGCACACAGTATTTAGCTGTTCACGAAGGGTGGTATGTGTTTGTTTTCATGATCCACGGGGTTTGTTGCATGTTTTTCCCGGCGATGCTGTCAGGGCCGATACAGCAAAGCTGTTTGTGTGCTGCAAGCATTTTTGTTGGGAGAGGAGTATGAGCATTAGAGAATGGCGGACGTGATTTTTCTGTTAATTTTTATGGAGGACGAAACCTGCAAAGACAATAAATAAATACGCAAATATACAAACAAATGAGTAAATAGATCCATAAATTCTTGCATAAATAAAACATTAAATAAATAAATATGCAAATAAATAAATAAATAAATAAATGTATATGAAAAATCCACAATTTCCTGTATAAATAAATATTTAAATAACTAATAGTGCAGATAGGTAAATAATTTAATAAATTACATGAAATGAGAAAATGCTAAACTGAAAGATAATTTTTTCTCCCTTTCAAATGCTTATTAAAATAAACTTTCAGTTTAACATCTTTTCATTTCCCTCGTGTTATTTATTTAATTATTTACCTGCACTATTAGTTGTTTATATATTTATTTATGCAGGAATTTATGGATTTCTAAATCAATTTATTTATTTATTTGTATATTTATTATTTTTTTTATGCAAGAATTTCTGGATTTATTTACCCATTTATTTATATATTTGCATATTATTGTTTTTGCAGGTTTCATCCCCCATACATTTTAGGGTAAAACACATTTGTTTTAAAATACATCTCTTTATTAATATAATAAAATATACATTTATTGTTTTAGAATTTTCCCTGATTTCGTAATAATAAAATTAAAATATATTTAAATAAATAAATAAACAACTTAGCCAATCAGAATCCATCGATTGTAACCGTCAAATGCTCATGTAATTCGCAGATGACGAAACCGCGTGCTAATAATAAACAGTCATTATCCTACATTTGTTTGGATGCTAATACATCATTACAGTGATTAAGCTTGGTGTTAGCGACATTTATAGTCTTCTGGATAGTTCTACTGACATTTGGTAAGTGTTTGCTACGAAGCTTTGGGTGGTTTTATGAACAGTTTCACAAGCTGTTCAGTGCCTAGTTTTGAATCTGAAGTATAACAACAACACGCTCCACAACACACACACACACATGATTTGTTTACGTGAGAGAGCTTTGGGTTTTTGTGACACGAAGGGTCAGATTTAATCTTGTCATCAAAGTGTCACTCAGAGAAATAATCATTAATGCCCTTCAGCTGTCTGTTTATGTGGTTATGTCTGCACCGGAGCTGCTGAACACCAGTCCCGCCGCCAGAGGGCGCCCTGAATCAGCCAACACAAAGAGACTAAACAGAAACAGTCATATTTCAGTTTCTTTTTTTCTTTTTGGTTAAAGAAACTATGGTCCACTTAGTTTTCATTATCACTATCACAGTTGAGCAGATGACACATCTGGCAAAGGTTCAAACTTTTTCTTATTGGATTGACCATTTTGCAAACCGTTTCATTTAAGCAGTCCAAACTGCATTGTTTTAGCTTTGGTAAACATGCAGAAACCGGCTATTCATAACTATTAGAAACTACTAATATCAGTGTGACGACACTGAGGATCTAAACACTCCTTCACACAAATCTTCCATTAGCAGCTAGACAAATTAAAAAATCTGTGAAAATCCCTGTAGATCAGCAGTTTCTGAAATACTTAGAGCAGCCCATCTGGCACCAACAGCCATGCCACGTTCAAAGTCACTTACATCCCCTTTCGTCCTCATTCTGATGCGCAGTTTGAACTGCAGCAGATCGTCTTGACCATGTCTACATGCCTAAATGCATTGAGTTGCTGCCCTGTGATTGGCTGATTAGAAATTTGCGTTAACGAGCAGTTGGACAGGTGTACCTAATAAAGTGGCCGGTGAGTGTATATGTATATATATATATATAATATGTTAATAACGATATCATATATACGAACAACATCAAATAAAATAACATGCATATGAGGTGTAGTGAAGACTCGAGGGTCTCCAGTCCTCCAACAGTAAAGAAACCCCTACATTGTCAGCCTGTGCGAGTGAATCCCTGAATGGTGTAGCGAATGCAGCTCAATTAGCGGCGCTTCCCTCGTGGTATTGTGATTGACCTCTGCGCAAACCAACACAACAGCTCATCCATGAATAGCTTCGACACAAAGGATTATTATTCCGGCTCAGATGACCAAAGGCTAATAGCTTCTGTCTGCTGTCCTCAGCCCCAAAATAAAACTCGGATCCAGCGCGAACCCCGGACCCGCGGCCCGTATCAGTATGAATCACTCTGACAGGCTTTAACAGCTGATGACATCAACGTACATGCAAAGTCATGGGTGTTTGAGGCTGAATCCTCTCAGCTCTTAAAACTAGGCCACAGTGTCTTCGTTTGGGGCCAAAAACGTCTTTAAGCAGCGCACGGAGGTGGGATTATTCCAGAAGGGAGATTAGAGGCGGAATAACCAGCAAAACAAGCCTGCAGGGGAGAGAGAAAATACCAACTCTAACGCCAAGACCCTGATTATAAAATTCGTATTACTTTATATGAAATATCCCTAAATGAGCAGTTTTCTTCATTTGTGATTCGTGTTTTTAGTTTTCCCTGTTTATTTCTGCTTTTGAATTGTATTATGGGAGCTTGATCTTTCTTACAACAACTTCTTACCTTGAAAACGTGACTGATATTGACATTTTTATTAGTTTTAAGTGCTATATTGTTGAGTTGGTGTTGTATATTACGCAACAAACACCTTGTAATAAACTGCCAGCACAAGCTTAATGTTAAGCTTCCAGATATTAGGCAAAAACCTATGCTATCTCTCGTTTTAATCACCATATATAGACCCCCAGGACCCTTTGTCAATTTTCTAAAGAGTTTTCTGATTTTATTTCTGACTTACTAGTCAAAACTGATAAAATAATTAATTAAACAATAATTAAAATAATAAAATACTAGTTGTAGGAGACTTTAACATCCACATTGATGACGCTAACGACACATTAGGGCTTGCGTTACTACTGCAATAAATATTCACCGTACATACCCAGTCAATACTCTTTTAGTACGATATAAAAAAGATTTTAATATCAATTGTTCATTTTGTGGGCAGCACCCTGAGTCCCTGGTTCACTTCTCACTTTTTATAATTGAGAATGTTGATGAGGAATTTTCCTTGCTGTGGGAGAATGTTTTATTTGGTTTTGTTGATTATGGAACGGGGGCTTTACATAAAAAGAAAACATATTTTCTTAATCTTCTTGTCTTATTAACAAAATTTTATATCCATAAATGTAAATTTTCAAACCAAAAACCTTTTTTTTTAATATTTTGCTTACTGAAATGCAGTATTACTTTGAAACAGTGTCTAACTCTTTTACAAAAAAAGGCTTTAAAAACAACTGAAATTTGTAAATTATATAATCTTTTTCTTTAGCTTGTAATGTATTTACCCCTCCTGTTTTTTTTGTTTGTTTGTTTATTTTTTTGTTATCTGTTGTTGTTTCTTTTTCCAAAATTGTTGCTCTTTTTGTCTCTTTGATTTCTTGTTAACATACTGTGATTATATATTCTCACTTTCGTATATTAATAAAAAAAAAGACAAAAAAAAAAAACTACTGCAATAAATGCTTTTCTTACCTAAATTTTTTGTCATTTCTAGTCCAAATATCTACAAATTCTTAAATCAAGAAGCATTTTCTAGACAAGCAAAACATATTGTCTTGTTTTAAGAAATAATATGCCAAAATAAAGCGAGTTTTTTCTTAAATCAAGCAAAATAATCTGCCAATGGGATGAGCAAAATAATCTTGTTTTTCTGATTTGTGATAAGATTATTTTGCTCACCCCATTGTGAGATTATTTTGCTTGTTTTAAGGAAAAACTCGCTTCATTTTGGCATATTATTTCTTAAAACAAGACAATATGTTTTGCTTGTCTAGAAAATTCTTCTTGATTTAAGAACTTTTAGATATTTGGACTAGAAACAAGACAAAAAATCTAAGTAAGAAAAGCATTTTTTGCAGTGTTGGCATAAAGCAAAACGTTGTGGGTCCAACCCATCGCTTAAAGCACACATCAGATCTAATTCTGTCTTATGGAATTGAGGTCATTGATGTAAACATTACACCACAAAGTGATGATATTACAGACCACTCTTACAATGTAAGCTTTCATTTACCTGAAATTAGCAAACCCGCTCTGATATTTCACCCTAGTAGAACGATTATCGGAGCGGGTTGGATAATTTCAGGTAAACACAGCTTATATACAGTAGTAAGAGGTAGTGGTCTGTTATATCACCGCTTTGTGGTATAATGTCTACATCAATGAACTCGATTCCATAAAACAGATTTTAATCTAACGTATGCTTTAAGCGGTGGGTGAGACCAACAACATTTTGCTTTATGCCAAGTGAGTGTCTTAAATCCATAAACGCGAGCCCTAATGTGTCGTTAGCGTCATCTATGTGGATGTTAAAGTCTCCTAAAATTAGTATTTTATCTGTTTAGACTAGTAAATTGGAACAGTGTAGTTCAGTTTTTTAGTGTTTAAGTTCAGTTCAGCTCAGTTCAGTGTGGTTTATAGTCACTACTGAGGGTTTAAACACTGAAGAGAACTTTGTATATATACTTTGATTGAACTGGCAACCTTCCGCAAGGGAGTCGGTTGCTCTAACAAGGAGGCTAAAGACCATGGTGTCTATGTTAGAGCACCTTCAGTGTTCAGTGGAGGGAGGTTTACCTGCAAAGCACTTCACTAGCTAAATCTTACTCCTATCCGGGTCACGGCACCAATTCAACCCTACTGGTCCTACACCACCCAACCCGCTCCAAGCTGAATCAAACCAGCGACCTTCCACATGGGAGTCTAAAGACCACGGCATCTAGCGTCTGTCGCTATCTTTTCGGGTTCAGAGGAGTGAGGTTTACCTGCCCGAACCATTAAGCTAGTGCAACAGCGGCGAGGGAAAAAAACTTCACCAATTGGCAAAAGTGAAGAAAAAAAACCTTGAGAGAAATCCGACTCAATTGGGCACGACCATTTTAAAAAACCGATAAAGATGACAGATTATTTGCTAATTTAGCAATGGTGTTAAATAAAAATCTAGGATTATTATGATTATCTATCAGTTTGCGGAGGAGCTCGGCCCTGGCAGATTTTAGAGCCCTCCTATAGCTGGACATACTGTCTTTGTACGCAATTCTGAAGACCTCTAAATTCGTTTTTTTCCATTTACGTTCCAGGACGCGAGTTGCTGTTTTGAGAGCGTGAGTATGACTATTACACCATGGTGTAGTTTTATTCTCTCTTGCCTTTTTTAGTTTGATGGGTGCAACAGTATTAAGTGTGCTAGTAAAGATGGCATCCATACTGCTGGTTACTACATCAAGGTCATTTGCGTTTGCGGGTGCATTTCGAAATAGAGAAAGATCAAGTAAGTTATTTATAAATTCATCTTTGGTGGACGGAATGATATATGCCAACACAATCTCACGGCAATTCGTAACTTTTTCATTTAGTGGCTAATTCGGATGAATTCGTACGATCTAATTCGTACAATTTAGTACGATTTGCTTATCCCCCAATGACGGTTGGGGTTAGGGGTGGGGTCAGGTGCCACGCCTCCTTTTTAAAATCGTACCATTTCGTACGACTGAACTCGTACGAATTCGTACGAATTAGCCACTAAACTGGCAAAACGTAAAATACTTCCGTTTTCTCGTGAGATCAGGCTGGATATGCTGGATAAGTTGGCGGTTCATTCCGTTGTGGCGACCCCTGATAAATAAGGCACTAAGCTGAAGGAAATTGAATTGAACATTGTACATTTCGTTTGTTGTGTGCTTTAATAAATGAGCCTATAATATTATCCACATCCGAGACTCCAGCACATGAGCATCTGCGATGATGTTGACATGCTGTAGATGCGCCTGCCATGGAAAACAAGCGTAGGTGGCCTAATTTACACAGATTACCCTAATTCTCCCTGCGTTTACCTCAGGCGCTGCCATCAGATGTGGCCCACGAGGATTTTGGGAAAACAAACACACACACACACACACAGACGGCAGGTGCTGGTGCAGGTGACTCAGCAGGACACCAGGAGGAGGAGGAGCTTTGAGGAGCAAGGTCAGATAAAGCCTCATTATTATTAGTATTACTAATACTACACACATCACATACATATAGAAGTGTGTGTATTAAAGAGTGTTTTGTTTGTGTTAGTCTGTGTGTGAGATTGTGTATGTGATTGCGTATTAGTGTTTTAGTTGTAGCAAGGGTGTATTAGCGTTTGAGTCTGAGTGTGTATTTGTATATATGTGCGTGTATTAGTTAATGCATGTGTAGTACTGTGCGTGTGTTTGTGTGTGTAGTAGAGTTTTGCATGTGTGTGTATTAGTCTGTGTGTACATATGTGAGAGTGTATGTAATCGTGTATTAGTGTGTGTCCTTGTGTGTGCTAATGGGTGTGAGTTGGTGTGTATTTGAATGAGTGTGTGTATGTATGTGAGTATATTAGTGTGTGTGTGTGTGTGTCTATGAGTGTGCACATAGCGTGTTTAAGTGTGATTGTGTATTAGCCTCTGAGTGCATTAGTTTGCACGTGTATTAGTGACAGCGAGGTCCTACACCACCCAACCTGCTCCAAGCTGGGATCGAACCGGCAACCTTCCGCATGGGAGGCTAAACACCATAGCCTCAAGCGTCTGTCGCTAGAGCACCTTTAGCGTTCAGAGGAGTGAGGTTTACCTGCACAGCACTTCACTAGCTGGCCTCCGCTACACTCACCCCCTAAACCTCACTCCCATCTGGGTCACGGCACCAATGTAACCCCGCAGGTCTTACACCACCCAACCCACTCTGAGCTTTGATCGAACGTTGAACCTTCCGTAAGGGAGTTGGTTGCCCTAACAAGGAGGCTAAAGACCATGCATATATATATATATATATATATATATATATATAGTTTCAATCAAGGTTTATATGCATCAAATACATAACATCTGTGCCAAACATTTCAACTGACGAACATATTAACAATAATACAACCGTATAGCCGAATTAAATGTATGCATTGGCATGTTACAGCCCTAATGAGTATGATGATGTGAAACTCCATATAAATACATATTGCAATGATTTCGGGTACTTACTTACATATATGCACAATCCTTAAATACTCTGTTGAGTTGGACACTATAATACCTGTTTTATAACTTTAAACTATCAACAACCACCACTGAGCTAACGTTATATTCTAGCGATTGTTGTTCCCGCTCCGTGGTGGATTTTGGCATAGTCCATTTCATGTGAAATGGCGGGGGTGAGTGGAAAAAACCAAGTCGCGGGTGGATTATTTTCTACAGAAACAATTTATGATTTCTTATGTGGCCCGGTACCAACTGTTCCATGGACCGGTACCGGTCCACGGCCCAGTGGTTGGGGACCACTGTTTTAAGGGACTGTACGGATTTATTAATCATTCTTACTGTTCAATGAGCGCAAACTGTTGTAGTTTATTAAAGACGCAAACCCTCACTGCACCACAGCTACACCTTCAGCAAACCTCCTAATTCCTGCAGCACGAGGCCTTTATGATTGTTTATGAGCGTCAAAAGTGGCAGATCTGTTTGGTGAAATATATAACAGCGTCACCGCATATCAAATGACTAAAGCGATATAACTAACATTAACTAACATCATTGATGACGTAGGCATGCCCAGGCCTGATAATGTGAGTGTGGGCCGTCAGTGGAGACGGGAGGGGGGACAAGTGTGCTTTGGCCCAGTTCAAGGCAACTACACAGGTGTCAAACTCAGTTCCAAAAGGGCCGCAGCTCTGCACAGTTTAGTTCCAACCCTAATTAAACACACCTGATCAAACTAATTGAGTCCTTCAGGCTTGTTTGAAGCCTACAGGTAAGTGTGTTGGAGCAGGGTTGGAACTAAGCTGTGCAGGGCTTCGGCCCTCCAGGAATTGAGTTTGACACCCCTGACATGGTGTGAGTACGCCCTAAATGTCACTTAAAGCTGTATAGAAGTGTCTTGAAAATATCTAGTCTAATATTATGTGCTGTCATCATGGCAAAGATAAAATAAATCAGTTATTAGAGATGAGTTATTAAAACTATTATGTTTAAAAATGTGTTGAAAATATCTGCTCTCCACTAAACAGAAATTGGGGAATAAATAGACAGGGGGGCTAATAATTCAGGGGGGTTAATAATTCTGACTTCAACTGTATGTGTGTGTGTATATATATATATATATATATATATATATATATATATATATATATATACACACATACACACAGTATGCGAAATAAAATTTGTAAGTAGCATATGCTGCCATATATCATGCCATATATCAGCTTTCAATATGGGGACGTGCAGTGAGAATCACTTTGGTGAACTTAACTATTGTAATGGGGAGACTAACACGGAGGGATCCATTTGCAGTATTTATTAAGTCACACTTAATCAACATACAATACGCACGGCTGTGCGAACATACAACATACACATCAATGAGCATGGGTTGTAGATGACAGACACAGAGTGATTACCAGGCATGGGTCAGAGGCAGGCAGCGTGATTCAGAGTCCGTGTAACAGGCTTTAGTCAGGGGCAGGCAGCGAGTATCAGAGTCCGTGCAACAGGCTTTGGTCGTGGGCAGGCAGAAGGCAGAGCAGAGTCAGGAAACGGGCTGAAGTAGTAAACGGGAGATCAGGCAGGATAGAACGCTCAGAAATGCTGGCCGGGGCTAAACAAGACTTTGCATAGAAAAGTGTGTGTGAGCTGCTTATAAAGGGTACGTGGGTCATTAGTGGAATGGAGATCAGGTGTGCTGGAATCAGAGTGGAGGGATGATGTCATGTTAGAAGTCCGGAGATGGTGGCCTCTGCTGGCCAGCGAGGGGAATGACTGGGACCGAGTCGGTGACAACTATTCAGTTTTTTAAATAATTTTTTCACAGTAAACCTATGTTATGATTGAATGAATACAATTTCACTTGAGTGTTTCCCCTGTCTGTACTGTTCCCTCCACACTCATGTATAAACAAGAACGAAACCTCTGTCATATTTTAAACAGCAAAATTTAGTGTGGTTCGTTTATAAACTCATTTCGAGAGGATCACTTGCTTATGATCAACACGGCTGGCTCTTCATTAGCTCTGTAATCTGCCCTATTAGATGATTACCGAGGCATTATAAATGGCCAGAGTTTTTCACTCCAGTTATCTTCATCTTAAAGCTCCGCCCCCTTCCACCTCTACGTCCTCTCCCTTTTCCGATAGGGCGACACGGTGGCCCAGTGGCCCAGTGGCTAGCACTGTTGCCTCAGAGCAAGAACACCGCTGGTCCAACCTCCTATTGTATATAGTTGGTGTTTCTGTGCGGAGTTTGCATGTTCTCCCTGTGTTCGCTTGGGTTTCCCCTGGCTTCCTCCCACCGTCCAAAAACATAAACCATAGCCAATCGACTAAACCACTTTACAAGCAGGGGAGTTCTCGAGACCTACCTGAGCTCGAACTCCCCTCTCGCCCTTTTAACAGGAGGGAGCCCTGAGCTCGAGGAGCTCAGGGCTCTCTCCAGGGACAGCATGCCAAATACGCTTTATTGATTATCAGCTAAGTGTGAACTCTTGAAATGATAGTTTATTGGAGCGAAGTGCATCTTGTGTGCTGGTGGTCTAAAGTTAAGTTCCGTATTTGAATGATAAAAGGATTATGGGTACCAATTTTTGGAGTTTTGGACACTGGAGAGCCGGTGTTAACAGTAAAGACGATTTGTCTGTGATTTGTGTCGAGAGTTTAGAAAGTTGACAGAAATTTGTGGCAAAACAATTGTAAAAAACTGTAGTGCATGTGTACATGTGAGTGTGTATATGTGAGTGTGTATGTGAGTGTATTACTTTGCATGTGCATATGTGTGTGTGCTTGTGTCCAAGTATAGTCGTGTCTGGGTCCACGAGTGTGTGTCTGTGAGTTAGTGCGTGTGTGTTTGTATGACAATGTGTATATTATTTTGCACCTTGTATTCCTGACATCGTGGGGACCGTATGGCAATATCAGTACATTTTGACCTTGCGGGGACATTGTTTGGTCTTTATGATGAAAACGGCTCATAAATCAGACAGAATGAAGTGTTTTGAAAGTGTGAAAGTGCAGATTGATTCATGTGAGGACACTATATACAGTCGGTACAGTGCAAACTGCATTGTGTCTATGGGAAGTCCTCATAAAGCTAGCTGTACAAGAGTATGTGTGTGTGTATTAGTGTGTGTGTGTGAGCAGCAGAGGGGAGGGGTGTTGTCATCGAGATGTCCTTCGTCTTCAGCTTGGGGAAACGAGTGTTCGGATCAGACCACATACTCACACACACTCACACACACACAGCAGCAGCAGCATCAGGTATGAAGCCGTTTTTTGCACATTTGTGTTGTTAGTTGTGTGTGTCTGAGCTTGCAGGCTTTGACAGAAGGTGCTTGTTTGCTGAATTACGGTAAATCTGCCTGCGTGTTTGCTCTCATCCTCTTATGCTGGGCTGTTAATGCGAGCAGCGCTGGGAAATTATTCAGCTGAAACTTGCTTTTGATATTCGTGATGGTGTCTTTAGTGATGAACACTGTGTGTTAAACTCAGCCTGTGGCGAAGCGGAAAGTTTTTGTAGGTCACGGTGTGTTTGCTGGAGTAAACGGTTCAGTGAGGTTTAACCTATATATATACAAACTCTAGTCTAGTGTTCCTGGACTGCTTTATTTATGGGCTGGATATTTCACTCAATTTAATTTTGTAGAATTATTTTAACTGTAGCATTTTTAAGGATTTATTTACATTTTTTATTTATTTATTTTTTAATTACTTTTTTCTTAGGTTGAATTTATATTGATTTGTTTTATATATATATATATATATATATATATATATATATATATATATATATATATATATATATATATATATTAGAGCTGCACGATTCTGGCTAAAATGAGAATAGCGATTTTTTTTTTGCTTAAAATAAAGATCACGATTTTCTCACGATTCTGTAGATGTAAAATAAAGGTATGGTAACAACAAACATGTGGCACAACCTCGATAATAATATTATGTGTAGGTCTACTGATTTCTATAAATAATTCTATTCTACTTATAATAATTCTGATGTTGAATTTTTATGTTTGAGATATGTGCTTGCAATCTGTCATATTAGACAATTTTATTCACTGGTAAAATCAGACTTTAGCCATTATCAGATTATATTCAACAATATATAGGCTAGAGTAGTTATACTGACACTGTAAACATTTATTTTCATGCACAACTGTGTGTTGGCTATGAAAGAAATAACATCAAATGCTTGTCGTAATCATATCTCTAAAATGCGATATGAGCATTTAAATGAAGTGCACACTTTCGGTTTCATTTTAACTGCTAAGTGCTTGTTCATACTTCGGGCGGCTCCCAAACGATCACTCTGTGCCACAAACTGAATATTATTTGCAACTGTATTACCTGTTACTCGCAACATATGCAGGTTCTGTTCACTAAAGTAGACGCGCGCGCGTCAATCATTAAGTAGAGCGCACGCGCCTTCTCTGTGATAACAGCTTAAGGCTGATTTATACTTCTGCGTCAAACGCCGGCGTATGCTACGGCGCTGACGCATAGCCCTTCGCCGCGGCCGTCGCCGTCACTGACGTGCACCTCTCAACTAATGTAACTACACGTCGCAACAAAGCGTTGCGTAAGCTCTGTGATTGGTCGGCTTGGTAGCGCTGACGAGTCTGGGCGGTACTGAGAGCCGCGCGAATGGCGCGAGCGATTGTTTACAAGTCTGGATTACCGTGAAGGAGCTCCGGATGGAAAGTTTTGTTTTGTGTTTACCTCATAGTTAAAGTTATTGCACGTCCGACCGGTTCCTGCCTCAAAATAATCGAGTTTGAGCCACTTGTACATCCCGGAAGTGTTTAGGAAAAGCAAAAAAGCAGCGAAGAAACTCGACACAGAGGAACATTTACACCTCACTGCCAACTAGCGTTTCGGAAGTGTTAATGCAGACCGACAGAGACTGTGACGGCATGCGCCGTGGGTTACGCCGGTCACCTGACACAGAAGTACAAATCAGGCTTTACGGTCTAGGGGGTCAAATCGACCAATCACAGAGCTTGCGCTAAGCGTCGTTGTGATGTGTAGTCAACAGAGCAGGGTCACGTGTCTCCACACACGGTAGTGAAGGTAATTGAAAATAATCGACCTGGAAAAATTAGAACGATTATAGTTTCTGAATGTCGATTTTGATTACTTTTTCGATTAAGCCCTGTGATTATATATTTAATATTTATATTTATTTATCCTACAACTGTTTTTAAAGTGTAAAATGCTCTTTATTTATTTATTTTTTACATATTTAAATATTTAAATATTTAAGCTTATTTAAACGCTTTTATTTACATAATTAAATGTAATGTATTATAAATTTTATTGGAAAAACTTTTCACTTAGTGGGGTTTATTTATAAACTGATTTCAAGAGGACCACATGCTTATGATTGTTCTCAGCTGGTCCCACATTAGCTTACGATTGATTATCCATTCAGATGATTTCTAACTCACTATAAATAACCAGAGTTTTCTTATCTCAGTATCTTCGCCTTGAAGAATCTCCCCCACACACCCCTATACTGCCTCACTTTTCCAGATGGGCGACACGACGGCCTAGTTATTAGCACTGTTCCCTCACAGCGAGAATGTCTCCGGAGAAATGTCCCTTCTAAACCAGTTGACATTTCTGTGCGGAGTTTGCATGGGTTTCCCCAGGGTTCTAAGTAACTTGAACACACAAAATTGATACCATAGTCAAGCTCTTAGCAAGTACACCTCTCCTCAGCCATCCTATATCTGTCATTAGCCAAAAATATGCCGGGTGAGTATATGGAGATCTACCTGAGCTCAAACTGCCCTCTCGCCCTGCAAACGGGAGGGAGCCCAGGGCTCGAGGATCTCATAAGTGCAGGGCTCTCTCCCGGGACAGCATGCCAAACAAGCTTTATTATCAATCATCAGCTAAGTGTGAACTCTTGAAAGGTTCTTTTGGGAAACAAAACTGTTTGTTTGTATAAATGTTTGTCTAAACCCTTGCTTTAGTGCCTTTGATTTTTCCTGGTACCTTTATTTATTTATTTATTAATATTTTATTTATTTTATAAAATTAACCTTCAACAAGTTCAAAGGTATAAAATTCAACATTCAATAACGCATTCTTTACAGGTTTTTCAAAAGCACACAATTTTGTAAATACACATCGAAATCTTTATCAAATAAAATAAAACAAATAGAAATGAGTGTATAATAGACAATTATCTGAAGTCTGAGACATACGCACTCATAGTTTTAGACTGAGTTTCAGTTCAGTTTTAGTTTTTGAGCAGTATTTTTATGACATAACGTTAGCATTGCATTGATTGCGATGGAAAAATAAACATATCAAATAACCTCTCAGTTTTTAATTAAGTTGGAAGTTGTTGGGGTTTTTTTATGTGAGAAGAGTAGGAGATTGAAACACATTTAATGTCACCCTACAACCTGTGGGACCATTTACGAATACAATTTTAAACCATAATATCATACTCTAAACATAAAGCAATTATGACAAACTGTGTATAATTTAAAAGCCTAAAACTTTTAGTGTCCACATCTGGTAATGGATCATTGATAGATATTACTGAGCAACAGTTATTTATTAATTATTATTAATTTAATAATGCAACAAGGATTTTTAGAGTCACAAAGCATTACTTTGCTACAGCAATCAACATGTACAATTTAGTTTAGATGTTTTTAAAGGCTAAATTCAACTCAAATACAACCAAAATGGCTGTACTACTTTAGAATTGTATGTTTACTTTACAAACATAGTCAAGAGTATGAACAAATACAGTTCACATTCTTTAAAACACGGGGGGTGCTCTTATATGTTCACCACCAGAAACCTGGTGGTCATGTTTGGTACTGCAGCCAAACAAAAACTTACTGAATGCTCATTTTTGGAGATACCAACTTCAAATTTGGAATATAATTTATTCCGCTCTTTAGCTTTGACTTTTCTGTCAATTTTAGGCTGACAGATGTTTTGTAAAATATTAATTGTATGTATTATAACACATACGTTGATTTTTATTTAATATTTTCATAAGGATAAGGGCTCATAATTATTGTTTTATTAAACTTTTCCAACTTGTCATCTTTAAAATGAGACCAACGTTAAACCTGTGCACCAAAGGGTAAGAGACTGGCCATCATTTAAGTTTAATGCTAATAAAATATATTAATAAGTTAATAAAAGTACACTTAAGTGAATCACTGCCTCTAATTTAATTTTTATGGCAATATTAAGTAAAATAATAGGTGTAAACATGATCCAATATGATTTATAGTATTATTTTTATTTTATTTATTTATTATTTTATTTATTTATTTATTTAAATGTTTTATTTTGTAAAACACCTCTTACCCTAATATTGACAGAAAAACCAAGCTTAATATCTGAACAAATAAGATTCCAAATTTGAAGTTGGTATCTCAAAAAAAAGAGCTTTCAGTAAGATTTTGTTTGGCCGCAGTACCAAACATGACCACCAGGTCATTCAGTTTCCATTGGTGAGCATACAGGAGCGCCCCCTATGTTTTAAATATATGATCTGTATTTTTCATACTTTTGACAATATTTGTAAAGTAAACATACAATTCTAAAGTAGTACGGGCAGTTTGAGTTAAATTTAGCCTCTATAAACATCCAAACTAAATTGTACATGTGGATTGCTGCAGCAAAGTAATGCTTTACCACTCTGAAAACCCATGTTGCTAATGTACTTTAATTGAGATCCCATTGAGATTATTTAGCCTAATTTTAATATGATGTGACATACAAAAAGTAAAACAACAACAATATATCTTAGCATAGAACACAGCATTGTAATCGTTATTAATGCATCTTTAATCAGGATGAATGATTTCTTGCAGATTAAAGACGAACACAGATGAAAATGGGCATGTCCAGAGTTCTGCTTGGCCTCGCCCACCTGACCAGTCTATTGGCTGCTGTGGTGATGAGTCACGAGGGGGCGTGTCTTCGGGATGGCCGACACAAAGCCACACCCTCTCCAGAGCGCCATCTGCAGGAGTGTTCGCTCTACACTGAGAGTGTGTGCGCACTTTATAATAATAATAATAATAATAATAATAATAACTTTACAGTCTCCTTTTTAACTTTTTAAGTGTTAAAGCAGTGAGAAATCTAAATCTGTTTGTGTGTTTCTGTGCAGACTCGTGTTGCTCTGAAACGGACATCCAGGATCTGTCTGTCTCTGTGTCCACGGTGGAAAACACTCACTGGGATAAATGTGGTGTCCTCAGTCCTCTGTAAGTCTACGATGATTATATTCATATCCCTATATTTATAACATTATATTTATTATTATACCTGACCATAGTAGATTTAGAGATTTAGAGATCAACACTGCATCAAAAAAATAAAATAAAATAAATAAATATATATATATATATATATATATATATATATATATATATATATATATATATATATATATATAGTGTTACATTGTATTGTGTTCTAAATAATCGTTTTATTTTTTAATAATTATACATTTTTTATTTTAATTTTGCATTTTGAAATTAATTTGTCTTTATATTTACTAGTATGGTTAGTTAACTAGTAAGTTGTTTTCCACCGATTTTTTTATGTATATTTAATTATTTTGAATCATTTTATTTTTAAATTTAGGTTTAATTATTTAAATCCATATATATAAATTCATATTAATTTATTAACCTTTTCACATTTTACGATAGCAACTGTGTATCACCATGGGAACTTTACAACACAATGGGTACTAAGCAACAGAAAAAGGTCACAAAAAAAAACTCACACAAGAGGGTCAGCTGGGGTATTTAAAACTTGTGTGTGAACAGGTTAATTTAAGTTTATTCGTTCATTCATTCATTTTCTTTTTGTCTAAGTCCTTTTATTAATCTTTGGTCGCCACAGTGGAATGAACCGCCAACTTATCCAGCATATCTTTTCTGAGTGGATGCCCTTACAGCTGCAACTCATCACTAAAATAATTCATGTTTATTATATAAACAGTTCTTATATATTTAGCTAAGATAAACCACGTTAATGTTTCATTTTTTATTTTAAGTTTGTTGATTTTAATGAAAGTTAAGGACTTTTAACCCCTTGCTTATAGAATTATTTTTAAGATTGTTATGTATGTCTGTGGTTTTTGCACATTAAGTTTTGTGTCATTTTTGTCAACCTGAAGTAACTTTTACAGGACCATCTGTTTCTTCAGTTTTAAAAATAAGATTAATATATATTGCGTTTATACTTTTAAAAATGGACTAAACATGAACTAAATTTTAGTTTTGATCTGTTGTTTCATGTTTTCTGTAGCTGTGAATCCTTCCTGAAGCGTGTGGTCTGCTTTTACCGCTGTTCTCCTGATGCTGCTCGTTGGCCACACCCACATCAGGGCTCCTCCCTGAAGGCGGTGCCTCTGTGCCACAGCTTCTGCAGAGACTGGTGAGACCATGCCCACTCATTGTTTTTCCCACTGTTCAATAAAGACAAAGGTCTCTATTTTAACACTCTAGGCGCAAAGTCTTAAGCGCAGGGCGCAAAAGCATTTAGGGTGTGTCTGAATCCACTTTTGCTATTTTAAGAGCGGAAAAATACACTCTGGCGCATGGTCTAAAAGGGTTGTGCTTATTCTCTTAATGAGTTCTGGGTGTGTTTTGAGAATAAACGAATCCGAATCTCATCTCCCATTCCCTTTAAGAGTCAGTTGAATCGCCATGGCGCATTTGATATTTACATGGCAGACTTTGTACGGTAGGTGTAAAAACTGAACCTTCACTACTAGTGAGAAAACCGTTAAACAAAGCATCTGCAACATGAAGATAAAGAATGAGCCTCCTCAAATCGGCCTCTTTACTTTTATGCTGCTTTCACACCAGACATAGAAGCGTCAAGCGCTAGTGATTTACATGTTAAGTCAATGCAAAGCTGGAGTAGACATCCTGCAGCGTGATACGTGCGAATGAGGTGGTGCGAGTGTAGCGGGTCCAGGACTCCTGTATCAGCTGACAGTTTAGCGATCCCAGCAATCTGTTAAATGGTGGAATAAACACAAGACAAATATATGCGTGTGATCAGCTCTCCATGTTACTGGGCTATCTTTATTTTTCTCAACATGTTCACATCAAACAAATTTAAATGGCAACACTTGCAATATCTAAAATACATTGCTATAGCATTTACTGTTTATACATATTGACTATTTCAGCCTCCTTCTTGTAAATAAACAGCATTTCTTTGACAAATATATTCATCAGCCAATGGCTGTGTAGTACATATGTGTATTCACACGCTATTTAGTGTCACATGAATCAAATAAACTTAATTGGCTTTTATCTGTACCAAAAATGCATTAAACTTGACATTCTCTGAATGTTTTGCCCATATAGATCACTCACATGCACTTTTTAAAGCAAACTAAACATTATTAGAACTGAAATACATGAATATACAAGCATATTCACCTTTCTTAAACTATTTGAGTACATATAAATCTCCTTAAATCGCGGGTAAACATCGCGATTTTAAACCCTCATTAAACATGTAAATGTAATCAAACACAAATCTTTTCCAAAGACTTAATATGCACAAACATGTATTCTTTCCATATCAATACAGACTGACACTTAGAACAGTCAACTAACCTGTTAAATGGTGGAATAAACACAAGACAAATATATGCGTGTGATCAGCTCTCCATGTTACTGGGCTATCGCGAGCAGTCCAGAAAGGGCTGAATCACACACTGTGCTCTCTTAGCGCCCTCTATCGCTCTGGCGGAACCACCATTCCCTGTATACATTTACACATGCATATCATTAATATCAATTGTGGCAACCCAATATTTGGGGTGTCACACGAGTTAAGCGTTTTGACGTGCGAATCGATCAAGTTAAGAAATCTGAACTCCAGCAGACATGCGCGCAGAGTTAACCAATCATTAGCTTTCTCTTGTAGGGGAGTGATTATGATTTAGCGCCCGTTGTTGGTGAAAATCCTCCTGCTGTCACTGGGCAACAGTTGATCAAACTGGGCTCGGCTCAGTCTGAAGCCTCCATCATCCAGGTTAAGTTTCTGGAGGAGTTGATGAACTCACAGAACTGGTGCACCTCTGAAAGGATCTAGTGGACTGTTTTTCATCCTTCCTAAAGCACACAGTTAGTCTATTTATAATATCCATGTTAGCCATTTAGCAATGAAGCTAGCCCATGACGCGAATCTGCGTCTGTTGTGAGGTAATATTGACATGCAAATGAAGCAAGTGAACTCAAAATGATCCATTTGTGTGCGGATAAAGCGATTTATCCGTGCTTGCCACGTCTGGTGTAAACACAGCATTACGCTGGTGCTTTATGAAGGCTGAAAAACAGTGTTGATTCATGTGGATCCTTTCGACTTTCAGCGGTGGTTTAGACTGAGCTGAGCCAAAGAGCATAGAATCACCAAGAGGCGACATTCTAATGTGATTCAGGAAGCAGCCACTAGATGGCGCGGTGGCCATTTTGGAATGAAAACTCCAATAGAACAACAGCATGTTATAAGTCTGTAAAATAAACTATTTAAAGTGCTGATGATTGAGATAGTAAGGGTTGTATTTGTAACGGAGGCCAGCTAGTGTGTGCTGTGCAGGTAAACCTCACTCCTCTGACCTCTAAAGGTGCTCTAGCGACAGATGCTAGAGGCCATGGTCTTTAGCCTCCTTGTTAGAGCAACCGACTCTCATGCGGAAGGTCGTCGGTTTGAAACCAGCTCGGAGCGGGTTGGGTGGCGTAGGACCGGCGGGGTTACATATTGTCGACTTTCAGGTTGTATCTCAGCTTTAATGCGCTTTTTACATAAATAAATAAATACAAAACAAAGCAGCTGCTTGCCATCGCGACAGCAATAAGATCCAATGGACAGCCGACCACAGGCGGTTACTCCTAAATGGCGGCATCTGGGGCTGTTGCTGGGTGCTGCTGTTGCAATGGAACGTTCTATTGAGCGTCGCTGTAACCACTCGCCGGTTATTAAACAGTCCACGCTTCCAAATACTGATGTCCACCATGCGTTTCATTATTGAACACCGTGAAAACTAAAAGATAAACAAATAAACAAACCAAATGTTTCACAAAAACACAATCAAAAAGAACATCAAAATAAACAAATAATATATAAAACAATGTTTAGTTTACCGTGTTGGCCTGATAACCAGCTGTTAAATAAGCAAAAGCATTTAACAGGTGCTTGCATTGAGATCTCACTATCCTAAGTGACCATACAAACTCTCGCAGGTTAAATCAATCAATGAGAATCATGTCACTTCCCACTCAAGCCAGCCGGAAACAAAGAAATTATTAACATAAACGAATACACATTCAAATAATGAAATACAAAACAATAAACAAAATTACAAGCTGACCAATCAGCGTAAGCTGCAGTCACCCTCTTGGTCATTCTAAGCTCTTTGGCCGAGCTCAATTTGATCACCAACAGCAGGCGCAACGTCATAATCACGCCCCTACAAGACAAAGCTAATGATTGTTAACGCGGCGCAAATGTCCACTGAAGTTCAGATTTTCCAACTTGAGCGACTCATGCGAAACGCGCGTTAAGCTTGTTAATCACACAAAACGGTCAACTCATGCTGCATCATTCGCATGAATCGCGTCATTTGCGCCACCTCATTTGCGTGTAACGCACCGCTGGATTGTATATTTGCGTCTTTGCATTGACTTAACATGTAAATCATTCGCGCTTGACGCTTCTTTGATGTGTATTACGTGAACTTACATTACTGTAAAAGTTGACCCCTCTGATCATCACTGTATAATTCACACACTGATCGTGACCCTAATCACTGCTGCAGGTTCGAGGCCTGTAAGATGGACATGACGTGTGCTCGTGACTGGACCACTGACCCACGCGGACAGAACTGCACCGGCGCATGTGTGCCGTACCAACAGGTAATATCACACACACACACTGTCAGTTCTGAAGACAACCTGAGGGAGTTTGTGTGTAAAGCTCAGTGCAGCAGTAATGTGAACGGTTGCCAAGGTGTTACTATGCAGTTGCTAAGTTGTTTTGAGTAGTTTTTAACAAATTGATGTTCTGTGGGTGGTTTCCAGAGTGTTGCTATGCAGTTGCTAATATGTTTGAGTTGTTTTCGCACACTGATATGCTCTGTGGGTGGTTTCCAGGGTGTTGCTATGCAGTTGCTAAGATGTTTTGAGAAGTATTTAACAAATTGATGTTCTGTGGGCCGTTTCCAGGGTGTTGCTATGCAGTTGCTAAGATGTTTTGAGTAGTTTTAGCGCACTGATATGTTCAGTGGGTGGTTTCCAGGGTGTTGCTATGCAGTTGCTAAGATGTTTTGAGTAGTTTTAGTGCACTGATATGTTCAGTGGGTGGTTTCCAGGCTGTTGCTATGCAGTTGCTAAGATGTTTTGAGTAGTTTTAGTGCACTGATATGTTCTTTTGGTTGTTTCCAGGGTGTTGCTATGCAGTTACTAAGATGTTTTGTGTAGTTTTAGCGCACTGATATGTTCTGTGGGTGGTTTCCAAGGTGTTGCTATGCAGTTACTAAGATGTTTTGAGTAGTTTTAGCGCACTGATATGTTCAGTGGGTGGTTTCCAGGGTGTTGCTATGCAGTTGCTAAGATGTTTTGAGTAGTTTTAGTGCACTGATATGTTCTTTTGGTTGTTTCCAGGGTGTTGCTATGCAGTTACTAAGATGTTTTGAGTAGTTTTAGCGCACTGATATGTTCTGTGGGTGGTTTCCAAGGTGTTGCTATGCAGTTACTAAGATGTTTCGAGTAGTTTTAGTGCACTGATATGCTCTGTGGGTGATTTCCAGGGTGCTGCTATGTAGTTTCTAAGATGTTTTAAGTAGTTTTAGTGCACTGGTATGTTCTTTTGGTTGTTTCTAGGGTACTGCTATGCAGTTACTAAGATGTTTTGAGTAGTTTTAGCACACTGATGCTCTGTGGGTGGTTTCCAGGGTGTTGCTATGCAGTTTCTAAGATGTTTTAAGTAGTTTTAGTGCACTGGTATGTTCTTTTGGTTGTTTCTAGGGTACTGCTATGCAGTTGCTAAGATGTTTTGAGTAGTTTTAGCACACTGGTATGTTCTGTGAGTGGTTTTATTGGATGTTGCTATGCAGTGGCTAAGACGTTTTGAGAAGTATTAGCACATTTATATATTCTGTGGGCCGTTTCCAGGGTGTTGCTATGTAGTGGCTAAGACGTTTTGAGTAGTTTTAGCGCACTGATATGTTCTGTGGGTGGTTTCCAGGGTTTTGCTATGCAGTTGCTAAGATGTTTTGAGTAATTTTAAGCACAGTGACATGTTCTTTGTGTGGTTATCATGGTGTTGCTATGCAGTTGCTTTTCTAGACTGCTTTTTAAAACTGTCGGTTGGGTTTAGGGTAGTGGGTGAGTGTCGGTCAGTCAGTGCTTTTGAAAACGCTATTGGTTGGGTTAAGGGGAAGGGAGAGGGTTGGCCAGTCAGTCAGTCAGTCAACAGTGTCCTCTGGTGGATTTACGTGAGAAGAGCAGGCGCGAATGGCACTCACAAGAAAAAATTGAGATCTGAAAAACGCACACAGCGGCATCTGGTGTATCCGTGAAAACAAAAACTGCAAAAAACAGCTCCTGAGACGTATTTGGCACTCTCCAGAAGGTGGACGTAATCAAAATGAGCCTGGCTTGATAAATTACGTTTTAATAGTTTTAGTGCCACATTAATAAAATATGAAAAAACAGATTAAAGTCGTAATATTTCGAAAATCAAGTTGAAATTTCGAGAATAAAATTTAAATGTCACAAGATCAAAGTCGAACTATTACGAGGATAAAATCAATACGAGAATAAAGAATAAAGAATAAAGTCGAAATATTACTAATTATTTTACAGACTATTTCGACTTTATTCTCGTAACATTTAGTATTGATTCTCAACATAATACAATTTTAATCTCTTAACTTTATTTATCTCAGTCATAAACGAATCCCATTTAAATGTTTTTTTAAATTAGCTTAAAAAAATCAATGACCTGTTTATTTTAATTACATAAATAAGAGGTTTTTTATTGCTGATAAAATATCATTTCTAAAGTTAGTTATATTGTAAGAAATATTGTTAATGCAACACTTAACACCACTACATATTTTCCTACACTGTAAAAAAAATATAAATAATTAGTCATGACAAAATATGTTTTTAGTTCATTGTAACTTATTAAACTAAGTTAGTCATGTTCTGACTTTATTTTTAAAGTAATGTAAGCTGTTTTAAAGTCAGTTTAACATAATATAAGTTCAATGGACTCATGAGGTTAATTTCATTCAGCTTAAAAATTTAAGGCAACCAGGATTTTTTTACAGTGTAGTATCGAGCAGCTCAGTTTTTATTGTGATGCTAATATAATATTTATATTAATTAGTGCTTGTTGTATCTGTATTAAAAATGCTGTAGGACGCACACACACACGCTGATGTTTAATAACTAATTAGCGCTACAGGTTTAGTTGTAGCACTCTCAGCACTTGCACTGATACTGATGCAAACATCCCTGAATATAGGAAAGCAAAGAGAAGAGAGTGTGTAAGGAGCCAGTGTGACTCCAGGCGTGAACACAGCTGGGGTGACTGTGAAGAAAACACACACACACACACACACACACACACACACACACAGTGGATGTGTCAGTTCATGTCACATTTATCATCACTGACATGCTGTACATGTGAAAAGAGAGATAGAGGGTGTGAATCTCTGCAACCAGCAATGAAATACTCTTCCAGAGTGTGTGTTCGAAAAAACATTGCAACGTTTAACACAACAAGTAATGGCTGTAAATAAAAATGTTAACAAATACTGATCATTCAACGTTTGTCACTCTGACATTTGTCCTAAAGGTATGATGTTGAAGTGTCGATGACAATTCCAGTTCAAACACTCAAACAAAAAGACGTTAGCTACTTGTTGTTGTTTGTGAGTCTGTTTCACACTCTTGGTGTTTCAGAGTTTCGCTCTTCACTGCTTTGTGCTGATTTTTGAATTGACTGAATTTTGTTGCACAACTGATCAAACTTTTCTCTGTTTCATTCATGTGTGGTTATAAGTAGGTGTGTGTGTGTGTGAGAGAGAGAGAGTGAGTGAGTGTGTGTGTGTCTATTTCACACTTTTGTTAGGGCTCTATTTCAACGATCTAGGCGCAAAGTCTAAAGCTCATAGCACAAAAGCATTAAGGGCGTGTCCGAAATCATTTTTGCTATTTTAAGGATGGAAAAATACGGTCTATGCTGCGACACATGGTCTAACAAGGTTGTGCTTATTCTCCTAATGAGTTTCGGATGTGTTTTGAGCATAACTTTCATTAAACCAATCAGAGTCTCATCTCCTATTCCCTTTAAGAGTTGCATCACGCCATGGTGCATCTGCTATTTACATGGCGGACTTCACAAGGGAGAAAACAGTTAAACAGAGCATCTGCAGCGCGAGGATAAAGAACAAGCCTCCTTCATTCGGCGACTTTACTTTCTCTTTACTTTACTCCTTTACTTTACTCCTTTACTTTGGTGGATAAGGAAACAGTGTGGTACGCACTCCACTGAAGACATTCATTAGTCTACATATTTAATTTCCTTTGTTAAGCGCAAAGATTTGTGTCAAAACTATTTCTAAATTCAGTTTTAATTTCCAGCAAACGAAGAAATGAACAATAATAATGAAGTGTGTTAAACAATTGAGTAATATCCAAGCACACGTCCTATTTTTATGCCCCATATGGTGATGCAGACGTCTCCAAAACCCAACAGGTGGACAGATCTAAACTTGTTTTAAATAAAACAAATATAAATATGCAGATAATAAATAATACTGCTAATAATATTAACATTATTGAATCATTTTGGCTCAAGACTTCCGGTCTCATTCTGGTAAGAGCAGGGCCGGCCCAAGCCTGCAGGGGGCCCTAAGCAGGATTTTATTTGGGGCCCCCTTGGTGCAAACAATGACAAATTATCATCAATCCTTGATAATTCGCACTATAAATTTAAAACACACATTATCGATTTTATTCGCTGTAGCTGTATTGCTTACATCATAAAGTATATGTTTTAAGACAATTCTAAATATTATTTTGCAGAAACAACTTCCTATTGATCCAACTTTTTATATGACTACTTGCCACAAATCTAAATAATTAGACACAAAACATTAATATGGGCTGGCAGAAACAAAAGCAGCTGAAAGTAGCCAATAACATACTGATTTTTATTATTATTCAAGACGATGCCAAACAGTCAAACATAGTGACAATAAAGATACATTTTTTGAAATTGGATATAAATGTTAATACTGTAAAAAATTCATATTGTATTTTGTTGTTCAAATAACTTAAAACATAAATTTAAATTAAAATCAAATTAAATCAGGAAGCATTTTCTAGACATACTCGCATATCATTCAAATAAGTAAATATGTACAAAAGTTATTCAGTTTTCAGAAATAATTCTAAATTAAGTGAACTTTTTTTTTGTAAAATAATTTAATCTGCCAATGAGATCAGTAAAATAATCTTATTCAAAACCCAAAACAATATTTTTTATTTACCCTAATTGGCAGATTATTGAGCTTTTTTAATGAAAAATTCACATCATTTTGACTAAAAATCCTTCTAGAAAATGTTTATTGGTTTAAGAATTTTTAGATATTTGGACTAAAAATCACACAAAAACTATAAGAAAGAAAATCATTTTTGAAGTGAACTTACCAACTGTCGATTGTATAAATCAGAAGCGTATTTTTTATCACCAAGTTCATGAAAAAGCATTTTGCTGCTGTTCTGGGCACTGCTGCTTCAATCACGATATCAATGACTCTGCGATATATTGACAGATCACAAGAAAACCAGCCACAATATATCACATTTTTGGTAAATGAAGGGGGAAAATGCATCAAAAATTTATGGTGAATTTTTTATAAACACGCATTTATAGAATTGCAGTAATGTAAAACAAGTGCACATCTGTCAAACAAGCTTAAAATGCTGATGTGCAGAGATTAGTTTATGACTGAAGAGAGCACATCTCTATCACAGCAGCAGAATCTCAATTTAGTGGAATATGCATTTAAGAAAAAAACTGCCAAAATAGTAATTTATTAATTATTATTATTTATTAAAACACTTTTACAACTTGACCAACTAAATTTATATAAACATGAAAACATTTTGTGCTTAGCCCTGGTTGATTTTTAATAAAAAAAAAATGTATCCCCACAATTTTTTCAACTGATCAGAATGCTCTGAGAGGTGAGCACAGACTCCTCTGAGCACGTATGTTTTCAGCTGTGGAGAACATTAGTTATTTACTCAACTATTTAAGTTTTTTGATTCCCCTAATATTTTTTTGGCAAAATACCATCTACAAGACTTTGACAAGGTCTGTAAGAGTCAAATAAACGCAGGGCCCTTCTAATTAAATGTTCATGTCCAATTGATATCTTTATATATTTTGGCGGAGTTAAAAAGTTTGAGCACATAAGAAGTTGCACTGGCCACGGGCACGCGTGAGTGATATAGCGAAGTGAAAGGGCGTCTGTTAGAAAGAAACTATAGTGGCTAATTCGGGGGAGCTGGATGTCTGAAACACACTGTAACCCAGGTTACTAGTGGGTAGTATACAGCAATAGAGCAAATAGAAATATAAGGAAAAAAACATTGGCAGAATACTCGATTAAATAATATACATTAAAATTATTTACTTATATAAATAATTTATAATAGAGTATTATACAGCATTCAAGGGAATAGTGCTTTAGAATGACATCATTGTGCCTTACACTATAGCAGCAGATCAGCTTTCCAAACAATAACAAATCTCGCTTGTCTGTTAGCTTGTGTTTACCGTTGCTATCAGTGGCGCCCCCAGAAAATTTTCTTAGGGGTGGCCAGAAGAGGCCGCACCAAATCTTGGGGTGGCACACAAAAAAATAATGAATTCAGTGTAATGTTTTATTTTTGTTTCTGGTAAATGAAATAATGTAGTTTTATTCATTTAATTAATTCTACTTGAAATATTGCAATTTATTCTTTGAAATAATTCAGCAAGTACATGTGCAAACCAAATAAAAATCTATGTTTATTTTAAAAACACTTTTCATATACTGTATAAATAACTTCTTTTTTTACGTGCCTTTATTGTACATCATACGAGATATGCCATGTCTAAAATTAATGAAGATTAATGAGTTTATTATTCCCAGTGATGGGTTGCAGCTGGAAGGGCATCCGCTGTGTAAAAATGTGCTAGATAAGTTGGCGGTTCATTCTGCTGTGGTGACCCTGGATTAATAAAGGGACTAAGCCGAAAAGAAAATGAATGAAAGAATAATGAGTTTATTAATTACCCAAACAAATGAACAAACTGAACAAAAGGCATTACTATACACACTCACTATAACTAATATTATTTATCCATATTGCTTTTTGAACCATTTTATTAATGCAGCTTCTTCTATTGATATACTGTAGCTTAAGTTAAATATTAAATAGCCATTGCTGTCTATTGAAGGTGTGTGCGTGCTGTCAAGGACGATCGGGGAGGGTAGTAGTGGTGGTTCTAGTTTAAATGACACCCTGGGCGAACCACCCTATACACCCCCACCTCTCTTGAATTGTTAGATTTGTTATTCAATAAATATAACAATTTATTTATATTTATTCTAAATATATACAATTAATATTAATATACAATTATTTTTCTAAATAAATAACAGAAATCAGTCCTAAATATTACTGGAAAACAACTGGAGTGATATGCCAACATCACTTAAGAAACCTTTTGCATGAAAATTAATTATGACAATTCTAAAGAATACAAAAAATGTATTATAGAATTATCTGTGGTCTTAGACCAGATCATGGCTGAGAAATCATGTTATGAAGTCTTACCTCCCTGACTCATTATCCCTCCTTTCTGCTTTAAAGCCATGCTTAGTGAAAGTAACATCATCATCATCATCATATTATATAAACTTTAAACGACTTTCAAAACTCGCTGTGTGCCGACACTTCTGCACAAAAGGCTGTTACTCCTATTTCACGGCGCATGAGCGGTGCCTATTATGTCGGCGCGCATGCAAACAACCAACCGGGATTCACACAGGAGTGCGTGAGGCGCGCGGGAATGGTTTTTCGCGCGCATGCGTCAGTTTGCTTTCACCAGCATTGAACCAGAGGGGGAGAGCTACGTCAGTAACACCAACAATAATTTAGTGACTGCATTTTATTTATTTATTTATCTAAATATTGGGAATTTATGAGTTCATTTAAATCAATAATGTCAACGCAAAATTATATTGGGGTGGCCAAAGGGGTGGCCAGAGTTTACCGAGGGGTGGCCGTGGCCACCCCTGGCCACCCCTTGGAGGCGCCCCTGGTTGCTATGGTGATTCAGTGTTCGCAAGGGAAAGCAGAGATGTAAGTTGTTATACTAATAACAGTAATATAACTATTAGATTTACATCTTTTAATGTTTTAATGCGTATATTAACTGTGAAAATTGACCATTAATAAGATGCTGACATGATTTCAATCATATATTTTTAATGAAGGATTGAGAGAGGAAAAAAACAAGATTTGTCTCTGAGAGTGAAATCTGCACACGAGTGCCACCTGGAGTTTTCCTATTTTTTTCGCTTTGATTTTGAATGATTTCCTTGGTGAGTTCATGTTTTTATTAATTATTATTGTATTCATTATAACATGATTTAAACTAGTGTTTCATAAATTAACCATTTGTTTGGTCTAGTAAAAAAAAAGTATTATACAGAGTATTATACAAGTGATTGTGTAAAGTTTAAGTGAGAGAGTTTGTTTTATTTATTTTTATTTATTTATTTTTTATATTTCTGTGAACATTTTACAATACAATCTTTTATTATTCTTACCTCTTTGTCCGAGTCCTTCACTGTTGTTGTATCTTCTCTCTCTTTGGAGGAATTTAGACTTCTGAGCGTCTGGTCCATTGATTAAAAGCTTATAATACATTTGTGTATCGAGGGTTACAACACAAATACATTGGCCCAGCTTGGACAGAAGAAAGTGTCTGTATGCCTGAGATTTTCACCATTGCAATGGCTCATCTGTCTGTCAGTTGTTTACGTGACGCTGGTGTATGTCCGATGATCCGCCATTACGGAAAGCGCCACCTGGTGGCGGCTGGGTGTACTGTAGCTAAAGCGGTTATCTGCTGCAGTCAGTGTGGAAAACGGATTGATTAAATCACATCTTTTGTAAATTTAGGTAAATACCTTGGCGCCCGAATATGTATTGCGGTCAGAAATAACACGATAAATGGGCATATATTTTGTTCCACCACTAATCCACAACTCAACAAACTAAAACGAAAGTCACACAATAATTTTAAGCACTCTTGGGGGCCCCCTGGTGGCCACGGGGCCCTAAGCAGCCGCTTAGTTCGCTTATGGGCCGGCGCTGGTTAAGAGTATGGAATGACTTACCTGTTTGTGTTGTCTTTGTGTTTGGAGCACATGGTTTTGTTTTGACAGCTGACCACGTGCTCCTTGTCTGTGTGCTTTTTGTTTTCCCCGCCTTGGAGATCTGGCAATCGATTAGCGATTCTCTCCTTCACCTGTTGCTGCTTGATTTCTCCCCTATTTAGTCTCCTCTCGTCTCTTGTCTTTCGTCAGTCCGTTTTAGATGCTCGTGAGGCTTTTACTTAGATACAACTGTGAGTAATCTGTCGTGTCCTATTTCCCCAGACTCCAAGCACCAGCTTGTTTTGGTTTCGTTTTTTTTATCCCTCTCCTTTATTTTGCTACTTTGTCGCGTCATCCTGCTCGCTGTGGTTCGGTCTGGCTGCCCCGTTCTCGCTACTAAACCTCCATCAATGGAAAACGCCCAGCAGCACCTGAAAAGCTCTTCCTCTCCTGTTCTGTCCGAGTGTTTGTTATCGCTCTTTCGCCCCCCTGGCGGTAAAATCCAGAACTTACCAGATAACTTAACATCTCTCCTACTGCCCAGTAAAGCCTCGGTAGCGCTCTCCTGCCATCTGGTGGTAGCGCCCGGAACTGCGCCCATTTCTGAGTTCAGCCTTTTGAGTTTTGAACTGCCTTTTCTTGAGGAAATGTGTGTTTATAGAATAAACTTGTTTCACCTGCTATTGAATCTGTTATTTCTACCCTGACACATTCACTTCCATTGATTTTTAGACGTTAAAAACAGCTCGTCTGATGTTTACTTATTATATGATTCTGCTTTGTCTGTATAATCATGCAAACATTTGTTTGTAGAGCAAGTAGTTTGACCGTTTTCTGCAGATTATTATTCCTAGTCATTTCTCCCATAGGCGGCTGAATCGGAAGTTCTAAAACAATCATGTTTATTACATGTGAATTAAGAGTGATTTCATGTTGATTTGAAGATCTCTGTGTTTTTATGGGAGTGCTGCTGTCAGTGAGAATTCATAATTAACACAATCATCACATTTAAGCAACTGTGAGAGACAGAGAAACACACACACACACACATTTCACATGTTCTGAGGGCTGAACTTCACAGCTATTAATTAGAGAAAGCTGAGGAGGTGTGTGTGTGTGTTTGTGTGTGTTCAGGAATTATAAAAATGCATAAATCACTGATGTGTGAATATAATGACCGACAATATTAGCAGCAGATCTGAGATGTTTTATCATCAAAATCATAATATTTTTTGATGCTACATTGACGGTAAGATTAATCTGTGGTTTTCATATCTCCACATTTGTATCTGTAGATCAATAAATGTTTACTTAATAAAAAAATTAATAGGGCTGGTAAAATTAGCATGTTAACGCAAGTGATTAATTTAAAATAATTAACACGTAAAAAAATAACGCAAATAACACGGTTGCAGTTTTTTAAAATTTCCTGTTGTGGCCGACGTGTGTTCAGGGACGGTGTGTGCATAGAGGCATCCTAGGCGGCCGCATTGGGCAACAGAATAGTGAGCGAACCCCCTGGTCTTTACTTTCATCAACTACACCGACCCTCTCCCTCACGATCCTCACTTTCATCAGCAAACCGGTCACTTTCTTTTTCACTTTCGGATTGAGGGCTATTAAAATTAGCATGCTAACGCACATGATTAATTTGAAATATTTAATGCGTAAAAAAAAATAACGCAGTTGCAGTTTTTTTTATTTTCTGTTGTGGCCGATGTGTGTTCAGGGATGGTGCGTGCATAGAGGTAACCTATAGGCTGCCGCCTTGAGCAGCAGAATAGTGAGCGAACCCCCTGGTCTTCACTTTCATCAGCTACACCCATTCTCACCCTCACGGTTCTCGATTTCATCAGCAAACCGGTCACTTTCTTTTTCACTTTCGGGTTGAGGGCGGCGTGATTGCCGTTTGCCTAGAGCGCCAGTTCAGCTTGCTCTGGCTCTGCATGTGTTTGACGTGCAAAGACATTTGGATAAGACCAAGGACGCGCTTTTAGAAGGAAAGTGTCAGTATAAAACAATTAATGTCGCATGATCAGGCTATCCTGCGTTTCCTCCAGAGTTTCATGCAATTTCGGTGTTTCATTTTTAATCTTTAGACTTTAACTGCAGTTCAGCAGTTCACTCTCATTCAGCAGATTTTCATTCAGGGTGTTTTAATGGAATTTGATACCGCATGGCGAACGAAAAGAAAAACCTCCGCATTTTGGGACTCGGGTGATCCTTTAAGGTAATCAAAAATCACTGCTTATATGGTCGACTCTTGATCAGAGTATTACCTTAATCATAAAAGCAGAGTATTGGTGTCCATGTGAATGTACTCAGTGAAAGTGGCTGTCAGGGTTTTAGGTTAATTTTTCATGTAATGTTTTTTATTTGCCACTAGATGTCGCCATTTCAACTTTTCTTTTTCTGGTTACCTGTAATCACCGAAATCAGTTTCACATGTTCCTTGTTTAGTTGTTTGTAAAAAAGTAACCCTTTTTTCCTCTGTTCTTTGCTCGGTTATTGTTGACCCATGCCTGTCACCTACAGTGAGTTCTTCCTTCTTGTTATCTACGCTAGTTCTCTTGTATCTAATATTCCTTGGAGTTTTTTGGAGTTTTTCTGTTCAGAAGTTTTTGCCTGTCTGAGTTGATGTACCTTTTTGAAACCTGAAGTTTCCTGTTTTTGTTTACTTGTATTTTTTGAAACCTGAAGTTTCCTGTTTTTGTTAACTGTTTTTCATCTTCCATTCGAAGATTGTTTTTTGTTGCTAATAAAACTCCTGAAGGAATGTGATAGTGTCTCAGTGCTGGGTTCTTCAACTACCAGTGTCTCAGTGGTAAGGAGTCCACACTCACACGCCAGGGACCCGGGTTCGATCCCCGAGCCTGACAGTGGCAGATAAAGTCACAAGCTGTCAAAGACAGCCCTATTCTCTGCCTTTAAGATACTTCACTGAGCCCTCACATGTCAGAATCCTTGCTTGTAAAATACAGCCACACTTTAGAACGCTTAGTTTAAGCAAATTTGATGAAGGCCATCGTGCGTGTCGATGAATCTGAAGTGATCCCTCCCTCGCTCACCAAGTCCACTATACTGCGCACATTGTCAGTGTGTCTGTGTGTGTGTGTCTATGTTTGTGTGTGTGCGTGTGTAGTCCATTTACAGTCCAACATGGAAATCATTTGTGTTTGTTATTGGCATTGATTGTTTTGAAATTCAAATGGCACTTAAATGCCTGAGATTTTATTTCTGTAATAAATAGGGCGTTTTGTAATTAATCATGATTAATTACAAAAAAGTGTGATTAATTACCTACATTTTTTTAGTCATTTGACAGGCCTAGTTTTAACTATTATAGTCATGAGGGGGCGACACTGTGGCTAGCACTGTCACCTCACAGCAAGAAGGTCGCTGGTTCGAGCTCCAGCTGGGTCAGTTGGCATTTCTGTGTGGAGTTTGCATGTTCTCCCCATGTTGGCGTGGGTTTCCCCCGGGTGCTCCGTTTTCTCCCACAGTCCAAACACATGAGCTATAGGTGAATTGAGTAAGCTAAAATGGCCATAGTGTATGAGTGTGTATGGGTGTATTCCCCGTAGGGAAATTTCATTTGCAGCATACTCTCACAGAGTCTTCTGGCATTTCACATTTGGCATATATATGTATATATGAATAAAAACGTGGCACCCCTACTCTAAGTAAATATCCAGTATGCTAGCCATCAACTGCTACTGAGGGAGGAGGAATTTAAAAACTTAATTGCTTGGGACATAAATGATATTTTCCCTATTTCTCACACACCTGGGAACACAATAGACCCTTTTGAGGGATGTAAACAAAAACAACAGTCCAAACGTGTTTCCTGTTTTACGTTTTTAATTTCTACAGCAGGGGTGGCCAACCCTGTTCCTGAAGAGCTACCTTTTAGCAGATTTCAGTTGCTACCATATCAAACACACCTGAATCAATTAATAAGTGTTGTAAATGAGGACGATGCCAATCCTCTCGTGCACCACCAGAGGGAGCCATCGCCCGAATTCTAATTCGACTCACGGACTCAAAATCCCATAAGCCCTTCTACCTGTCACTGATTGCGGTCCAGGTGCCTCTCATCATCTCAGCGCATTTATACCACACTCACGCTCTGGTTCATTGCGAAGTCTTGATTTGCCCTGCTGTCATTACTGAGCGATCTTTACTCCACGTCTCCGATTGATCTGTGTTTTGACCCTTTGCCCGACTCAACGATTAAGAAAGACGTCTGCCTGCCCTGAACTCCAGCCTGTTATTCCGACTAAGTAAGATATCTGCCTGCCTTTGAACTGTAGCCTGTCCTTCGTTTTGATTCCTGGTTTGCCCCTTGTTGTTGTTTGTATGTGTGCTTTCAATAAAGCTTGCAAATGGATTCAATGCCGTCTGACTCATCACAACAATAAGGACCTGAGCACCACGTGATAATTACAGGCAGGCGTGTTTGATATGGGTTGCAACTGAAATCTGCAGGAAGGTGGCTCTCCAGGAACAGGGTTGGCCACCCCTGCTCTACAGCTTCCAAGAATCCAAAAAGAGCCACATATTGATAATGTTATGATAGCTGTTTCAACATTAGGTTAATATTGAAATGCCTCTTGTTACACTTTTGAAATACTTTGATTACAAGCAGAAGTGTTTATGGGCCTAATGACAAGACCATATTTACATGGTCTATATCGATGATCTGATGGTAACAATTGGAAGGTGTTTGATAAAGGAAGTCTCTCATTATTGACAGTCATGATAGCCCTATTTAGTATTTCTTTGAACTGTATATATTATCAGTGGTCTTCAGTTTTATTTCCAACAACTTACTGGCTGTTGTTACCACCCTCCCCAGTGACCTCTTAAAGACACTAAGCGAAGGAAAATGAAGGGAAAACCTGTAGAAACCCAGTTGAATTCTATTTTACTTTTGATCACACAGATAGGATTGTGTTTTTGATGCCATCTTGTGGCCAGATGCGAAAATTTATCTGGTGTACAATTATCCAGTGCATTTTGGGGATTTTCTACCTCTTGAGCATACATGGGCTGTGTCTGAAATCACCTACTACTCGACTATGTACTACGTTTGAAATTGAGTTTACTACATGACCATTTGAAAAGCGCTTAATATATAGTATGAATGTGAGTACTAAGAATGAAACTCAGAAGTACTACATGACCTACCTGCATGGGCAGATTTAGGCATGGGCAATGTGGGCGATCGCCCAGGGCGACATCTTGCTAGGGTCAGCATGGAGACTCAAACACCCTCCCCCCACGCTCTTCACTTTGGTCCATGAAAGGGTGGCATGAAAGTCTGGATCTTACAAGGGCATGGAGATAACGCCACACATCCCCCTCTCTTCACTGTCGTCCGCAAAAAGGTGGCACGAACGCCAGTATCTTACAGTATCTTACAATCAACCCCCTCCCCCAGCGCTCTTCACTTTCGTCCGTAAAAGTCTGTATCTTACAAGGGGCGGCATGGAGATAACGTCACCCATCCCCCACTCTTCACTGTCATCCGCGAAAGGGCAGCACGAACGCCAGTATCTTACACCCAATCAGCCCCCCCCCCTCCACTTTTCTTCACTTTCGTCCTGCATTTGCCGCTTGCCTAGAGCACCAGTTAAGCTTGCGCCGCTACTGCCTACCTATGTCGGTTGCAAAGTTTTACTCCTATTCATGAATACTCCCATGTGTTGCATTATGGGACAGCGTAGCGTCCATTGGAAGAACACTTCAGAATCTCACTAGAATTAGTAGATAATCTGGGTACTTCTCGCTGTCATGACTGTGTTCGTCCACCAGATGCCACTGTAGTTCACCAGCAACCCCCAGCGAACTACAGTGGCTTTTGAACTACATTTCCATACATTTTCCATACATTTCCATACACACACCCGGTCTGTCATCTACACTGATTTACAACCACAGCTGTCTCTGTTCTCCGTTGATTACCTGGGGCCTCATGTACGAAGACTTGCGTGGAAATCTTACTAAAACATTGCGTACGCACATAAGCTGTAAATGTGCGTACGCAGAAAAAAATTCAGATGTATGAAACACTGCGTACGCCGAATCTCACGCATATTCTTTTGTACATCTGAATGAACGTGAAACTGAGCGCAACATGCACGAGCACAAAACCCCTCCCTGCCTCCTCCCCCGTATGAATATGCAAATGACTATGCTAATGGCAAAACCCAACGAAAAAGCAACGGCAAAATCAAGCAAAAAGAGAAACTTTGAACAGAATGTGAAATGGAGGTGCTGCTTTCGGAGGTAGACCAGAGAAAAGCGGTGTTATTTGCAAGTTTGTTCTCCGGAATTAACAACAAAAGAAAAAAATAGAGTGGGAGAGTTTAGCTGATACGGTTAACACATTTGGGTCTGAACATCGCACTGAGTGCATTTAAAAAAGAAATAGTGTGGTTTATATCTGTAAAATGTTGCAGCACCCTTAGCAGTCTCAGTAGCGCACCTCGTAAGACATATGTGATTATGTACTGACACGTTCGAGCATAAACTCGGCTCGAATCCAGCGTCTGATGAACTCTTTCTTCTTTTTTTCCCCGCTACATATCAGATTTTGCCCAGTATTTCTCACGAGAAAGACAAGTAGGAATCATCAATAAGTTTGTGCATCATATTTTATTTGCACATTTATTGAATGGAAATGTTTCTGATTCACGCATGCAAATTTATCTTCACATAGTGTCTTTATAGCAATGTGCGTGCAGTAGATTGCTCAGATTAGGAAAACAGGCGACCGCTGCAAATTGTGCTTTAATGTTTAGCTGGTCAACTGTATGGTATGGAAATCTTACATACCTACTATATGAACCCGTCTCATACAGACGCCATTGCAAGGATCAGACACTTTGTAGAGAGGAATTTAACACAACTGCCTCTAGGAGTCGCCAATGGAAATAAAACAGACACGCACAAAAAATGTGCGTACGCCTGCCAGAAAGCTGCCGTGAACCTGCGCACATTCCCACGTTCAGTTCATTGTTAGTAAATCCAAACGTGAGCGATTCTGAGCGTGAAACCTGGCGTACGCAAAGTTTTTGTGCCTACGCAGCGTTGATACATGAGGCCCCAGGACTATATATTCAGTCTTTCATCCTCTGTTGGTCGTTGTCGTCTTTGGTATGTTTTTCCTAATCCTTGCTCTTGTATCTTGTTGTAGTCTAGTTCGAGTTTAATCTGTCTTAGTTTCTTGTTTTGTTTGTTTGTTTGCTATTTTGTTACTTTGTACTTTGGATTTTTGGATTTTTTGTCACTTTCACTGCACTATACATCAATTAAACTGCACTTGGATTCTACAAACTGTTTTTGTTCCTGTTTACAATCCCGTAACGTGACACTCGCATACTGTTTTTTCAATACTATGGATTCTGACATACTACTTGGCTTGCATACTGTTTTTAGCGCACTATATAGTATGGAAGTATGCGATTTAGGATACAGCCACAGTTTGTAGACTTTTTATTGCCGTGCATTTATTGCTCCTTCAAACAGTGCACTACTTCAGGGTATAGAGGGTGTATGATTTCAGATTCAGCCTCATGTCTGTGTTTTTCAGATGTATCAGCATGGCCGGGATCTCTGCGAGAGTCTTTGGGGCGACGCGTTCATGACTGTTGAAGACGACCCCGGTGAGGAGGACGGAGTGGAGGGCTCCAGCTGCGGCTGTCTGACGCTCAGCCCTTCAGATCGAGAGGTGATCGCGGCGCTGAGGGTTCAAGAAGGAGACCCTGAGGAGCTGGACACCACTAAAAGTGGTCTGCCGCAGTACAGGGCGCCGTGTCCTCCAGCGCAGCCTCAAACACGCAGCGCCACAGCGCCACCGCAGGCGCGGAGGAGCAGTGTGAGCAACGGACTGCGCAAACGCTCCGTCCTCGCCACTGATATGGAGGGAAGTGGAAGCGGATTTTAGATTATTATCTGTGCTTTAGATCTGATGAATGTTTCTTAACCCTTGTGTATTGTTCAGATGTACTACCCTTTCGTTATGTTCGGGTTTTGCCCCAATGACTTCCATTTATAATGACGCTTGTTGATTGCAATGCCTTGACACCATACCCAGCAAGCATTTTTTGTTTTTAATAGATGTCTAATAGATGTTTGAACTTATCTTGGCTAAAACAAAGCTAATTTGGGGCTGTCAGTGAAAATAGATGTCTCAAAATAAGCCAAAGCTAGACTAGTCATGAAATAAACAGAAATGATTGACTACACACATTAAGTCTGTCTAATCCAAAGGTGTCAAACGTATGGCCCGCGGGCCGGATCACCTCTCGCAAATGGGTTTAATGCAGCCAGCAAGATGATTCTGTAAAGTATAAAAATGAGCTGCAATTTTTCAATAAAAGAAACCGCTGTTCCAGTTGTGTCCACTGGATGGCGCAATAGCAGACTATTAATTTTATCCGATCCGGAAGACTGAATAAGCGTTAGTTTGACAGCCTTCTCAGAGAGAAAGACCACATCTATGCCCTGCCACACCACACTAAGGTGATCTCACGTGGAAACGTAACAAAGGAGGCGTGGCAACCAACCACACCCCTAAACTCAACCATCATTGGTGGATGAGCAAATCCTACTAAATTGTACGAATGAGATTGTACGTCGGTCCCCACTAAGTTAGGGACCACAAATCTTTTTGAGCAAGTAATGAGCAAAAATAAAAGAAATTTACAAGCAATTGAATCACGAATGATAATCTCCCCGGAAATTGCGTGTCGCAACCCCCCTCCACCCGCTCTTCAAATTCGTTGCGCATCCCATTCTCTTCCCACCTGTCTTCTTATCATAGCTTCACATAAGTCACCGTGCACTCCCCTCCCACCCCTACCCTCTCCAACTGCTCTTCAAATACGTTACGCAATGACCCCCCTCCCCCCTGGTCTTTAAATACATTGCACACTCCACCCCCAAATACACCCCCATTGCACCCTCCACCCTGCACACACACCCCTGTTGTTTTTAAGTTACATATACCATGATTTTACTCCATGTAGCTGCTGAAAATGAGTCATTTTAAGCCAGAAATTAAGCTTTTTATTGCAATAAAACTGATGATCAACAGTAAAAATCACACATTTGACCTCTTCCCAACAGGGAAAACCAGCAACAATCAAGAATGCATGATTATATACTGTCATGTCTTTGCAATCAAAAGATGTCCTCATAATTGAAGTCAATGGGGCAAAAACAGCCCCCAACATAATGAAAGGGTAGTCAATTTGCCCAGAGTGTATTGTTGAGTGCTTGAAAAAATTTAAAAGCATTTTCCCAAAATATTTGTCAAAGTAATATTTGTAGCCAAACATCATTCCATTTGCTGTAACACAGAGAGAGTTGTGGTCAAATTAAGACTTTAATGAAAACATCCCCCCCAGCACACAAGAGGTTAAGAAGTATTTTATTTTTTATGTTTTATAGTAGCTGTTGAACTCAAGGTAAACTACAGTATGGTAATTCTAATGTTTGTTTCAACAAAACAATCCTGTGTTAAATATCTGTTTATTCATTTCCATATTCTGTGTTTTTTGCTTATTAACGGTTGTAACAAAGTGACTTTTATTGACATTTTAGAAGTTTGAAATAATAAAATGATGTATAAGAAATACTATATAGAGAAATAATTCTGTAAAAATAACAGAAAATGTTCGGGCAGTTTATTACAAGTGTTTTGTAGCGTAACATACAACACCAACCCAGACAATATAGCACTTTAAGCTATTAAAATGTCAAAAAAAGACAATTTTTAGTACTTGAAAGGTGTTGAAAAAAGATCAAGATTCCATAATGCAGTTCAAAAGCATAACATGAATCACAAGACATGTAAGCGTGCTAATTTATGGATATTGTTCACAGTATAGCCGCCTATTTTAGCGATTTAAAGGCACAGTTCACCCAAAACTGTCATCATTTACTCTCCATTCACTTGTCACAAACCTGCTTGACCTTTTTTCTCCTGTTGAACACAAAAGAAGATATTTTGAAGAATGCTTGAAACGTGTAACCATTGAATTCCATAGTATTTGTTTTTTCTACTGTGTTCAGTTCTTCAAAACATTGAACACAACAGAAGAAAGAAACACATAAAGGGTTAAAACCTCAAAAAGGGTGAGTAAACAGTGAGTACATTTTAAATTTTGGATGAACTATCCCTTTTGGAGCAACATGAAAAGTTAGGTCGGAATCTTACTGAACTTTTGGTAACACCTTACAATACTACACTAACTAGACTAGCAACGGTGCAATCGAAATCCCACTATGTAAAAAAAATATACGTAAATTAGCAATATTCATGTATTTTGTGATTAATGTTTTCTTCCTTTCATTTATTTATGTTTTTGAATTGTGTTATGGGAGCTCAGGCCCGGATTGGCTAATCGGGTCTGTTTTTTGGCCGCGAGGGACGGTGTCCCTAGCTGCTTGCACTCTCAGCAGTCACACTTTTTTCTTCTATTTATTTATTTGACCATAGCTTTACTCTTTTTAATCATTATTTTACCGTAGTGCCGCTCTTTTTATTTATTTTCTCGCAGCCCCGTGAGAAAAATGCAGCCTGCAGGTTAACTAACGTTAATGATGATGATGTAATGCAACTATCGACCCCAAACAGCGGCACCTTAGTGAATATAAGAATTTGAATAAAATGAATAAAACACCTGCTCAATGAAAATCAAATGATTCACTACATTAATAAATCTGACATAACTTGATCAGAAATCTAAAAATAGGAGAAAAAGATTGAGCCATCAAAAGAAAGTAGTCCTGTGTCTTAAGGGTCGCAAGTCATTAGTTATTTTTTACTCTCACAATATTAGCGCCAATGTGGTCCAGTGGTAAGCACATTGCATTTCAATGTCGCAGATCTGTGATCGAATCTCCCATGAAAATTCTGTTTTTTTTTTTTCGATTTTATTGTTAAGACATAAAATACTGTTAGGGCTGTTGAACATTTGAATTTTTAAAGCAGCAGTTTTCTTGAAAAAGACGCGATAGTGCCATTAGTAACTGAATTGGAATCAGTCGTGAACTGAGGTGGGCCGGTCTGGCTTGAAACTCCAGGGCTGAAAATGAGTCCCACTCCGGCCCTGTGGGAGCTTGCCCTTGACTAACAACTTTTGATGCTGAAAAAAGTACTTCTGTTAACATTTTTAAGTTTGAAGTGATATACATAGTATGCGATGGAAATAGTTGTAAACGGTAATACAAAAAAGTGGTAATAAAAGTAATTCTTTATTATAGAGCTTCAAACTACTATGTCAATAAAAGTCACTTTGTTAAGGCTGATTTATACTTCTGCGTCAAGCGCAGAACCATTTCCCAACAGGGAAAACCAGCAACAATCAAGAAAGCATGAGTATATACTGTCATGTCTTTGCAATTAAAAGATGTCATCATGATGAAAGTCATAATGGAAGTCCACTGGCTCCTGCCCCAAAATGAGGGAGGGGGTACTTCTACATTAAGGTAGCATTCGGAAAAAACAAAACACTCGCAAGAAAAACCCAGCTAGCATTTCAGAAGTGTTATTGCAGAGCAACACAAACAGCACGACCACACGCATTGCAGGCGGATGATTCGACGTAAGTGTAAATCAGCCTATAGTTGAATTTTCAAGCAGAGATCACTATAATTCCTGATCATAAATAAACAGAAAACACTCGTGACTCACAGATTCATTTTAAAGTAATGTTAGGAAAACGTAGAGGCAGTGAATATTTGTGTGCAAAATGATGTCAATCTGAGTAGCATGAGCATTACCGAATGTCACGTGACTGGGGAAGATTTGCGCAGGGGTGTAGCAAACTGGGAGGAAGGTAGGGGGGGGGGGGGGGGGGGGCAATACGTCCCTCTAACTTTTAGAGCCAGACCATTTAGAAACAGGTGATTGATAATTATATGAATATAAACTCTCATTCAGCTGTTCCTCCACTTTTAAAATGTCCGCTACGGCCCTGTTTGCGTGTACAAATTTTGCGTCTTAACAAATATTCGAATAAACAAACATTCAGCTTCAGTTAGAAACGCCTCACATTACATCAACAATGATTGCAAATCTTGTTCTATAATGGTGTTTTAATAGTGGCCCACTGCTTCAAAACACACCGTTACATTTAATGTGTTATTATGGATTTACTTTGATTTCAATATTGCTGTTATCGCTTTGTAGGATTTCATAGCAATCACAACATATGATGATAAGATAATGAATTGTATGTTGGAACGTAACATAATCGCACACCGTCTTTATATTTCACACCATTGTATGTGCATAACTGACGTCTCCGACATAGGCATATTGTGAAAACGCACCCTTATTTACGTTTCTGGAGATCGCAGATTATGTAGCCAGAGCTACGTATGGCTGCATTTCGTCTTTAAAACGAACGCTATGGGGTGGTATTGCGCCATTGTTTTCGCTTACCTCCATATGGACAGCTTTCCCGATGTTACCAGTTTGCGCAGTGGCTCGTTTTGTACATCGGCAGACTTGAGACGCAGAGAAGAGTTGTCCACCATGACGGGGTTCAAGTCTGGTGAAGAACAATTTCAGAAAGCAGGTAAAACAAAAACAGAAAATTAAATAAACAAGTAAATACCAGGGTGAGAATGTGGTAAATCTGAAAACGTGGTCAAAATCAGGCGAGGGCTTTTCTTTTTCTGGATTGCTTTTGAAAACTGTCGATTGGGTTTAGGGAAGTGGGTGGGCGCTGGTCAATCGGTGCTTTTGAAAACACTATTGGTTGGGTTTAGGCAGTTAGCTTAAGTTGCGCTCTAGACTGCCATTTAGCAGAGGAAAGGGAAAAGTGTGGTCAGTTGGGGGGGGATGTCGTGGACAAAGATGAAGAACGGGGGGGCAGAGAGGGAATTTGTCTCCATCCCGCCCCTAGAAAGATGTCGGTGTTCGTGCCGCCCTTTCGTGGATGTAAGAGAAGAGCAGAAAAGCGGGATATAGTGGTCAATAGTAAAGAGTGTTGGGGGGAGTCAGGGTCTTTACGCCAGCCTTGGGTGATCGCCAACATTGCCAATACCTAAATCCACCACTGGGTTTAGGGAAAGAGGAGAGTGGATCTGTCAGTCAGTCGGTCGACAATGGCCTCTGGTGGATTTACGCACGAACAGCAGGCACGAATGGCACTCGCGAGAAAAATCTGAGATATCAGAAAGCATACACAGTGCCCTCTAGTGGATTTGTGAAAATAAAAACTGCAAAAAATGTAGCTCCTGAGACGTATTTGGCGCTCTCCGGAAATGTACATAGGGGTACGTTTTCAGAATAAGCCTGAGTTAGACGTCTCTGTGTTGTTTAAATGTTCAGAGTAAATGACTTTCTTAGCGAAAACAGAAATATACGCTGACACAAACACATGCTGTAAAGGGAATACTGTCAAATCTGTTTGCCTAGTTTTGAACGAGTTCACAGTAGGTAATGCGAGTGTGTTTTCTTTTGTAGGCTTGTAAATGGACGTAAATTGATTTGATGTTTCACTATTTTGTGACTGCAGTGAGTAATGAAACATGTTTCTTATTCTACGTGTCTTTAATTCGTAAATAAATAAAATCTGAATTTGCTACTAGTGTTCTTTTTAAAGCTGTTTCACTTTGTTTAAGTCTTGTGCATATTTTGTGCCACATTTACATCAGTTTTGTGTCCTTAAATAATAACATGACATTAAAACAAGATACTGTGAGATAATGGCGCAGTCATTAAACCATTTGGTTTGAGGCTTCCGATCTTATTCACTTCCATTTACTTTTTTCTTATGTTTAGTCATAAGCAACCTTGTGGCAAGTAGTCTGACTGTTTATTGCCGTTTTTGTAATCCTTTAGGCCAGGGGTGTCCAAACTTTTTGGGCCGAGGGCCAGATGCAAAAAAACAAACGTTGTCGCGGGCCAAATTTTACATACATCACACAGACACGTGTATATATATATATAAATACAGTTGAAGTCAGAATTATTAGCCCCCCTAAATTATTAGCCCCCGTTTATTTTTTCCCCAATTTCTGTTTAACGGAGAGAAGTTTTTTTTCCACACATTTCTAAACATAATAGTTTTAGTAACTCATTTCTAATAACTGATTTATTTTATCTTTGCCATGATGACAGTAAATAATATTTGACTAGATATTTTTAAGACACTTAACAGCTTAAAGTGACATTTAAAGGTTTAACTAGGTTAATTAAGTTAACTAGTTAAGTTAAGGTAATTAGGCAAGTTATTTTATAACAATGGTTTGTTCTGAAGACTTAAGGGGCTAATAATTTTGACCTTAAAATGGTTCATAAAAAAATTTAAACCGCTTTTTATTCTAGCCGAAATAAAACAAAAGTCTTTCTCCAAAAGAAAAAATATTATCAGACATACGGTAAAAATGTCCTTGCTCTGTTAAACATCATTTGGGAAATATTTAAAAAAGAAGAAATAAATCAAAGAGGGGCTAATAATTCAGACTTTAACTGTGTGTAGATAGATAGATAGATAGATAGATAGATAGATAGATAGATAGATAGATAGATAGATAGATAGATAGATAGATAGATAATAACAAGAACTGCTGCTTAATTAAATGCATGTAATAGCGACACCCGGTGGTTATTTATTGAATTACGTTCATTTTTGTATAGCGGGCCAGATGCTATTGATATTTATAAAAAGCCTCGCGGGCCGCCACAAAACTGATTGCGGGCCGCAGATGGCCCGCGGGCCGTAGTTTGGACACGCCTGCTTTAGGCAAATACATCGCAAGTCCTAAAACAATCGCAGAAAACAACTTCCACATTCTGGTCTGATGTGTGTTTTTTTTCTTTAAACATATTGTTTTAGGCTTTTTTGAACATGCTGAAGAAGACATTTAATATTAAGTTATGAATTAAATCTTTATGCAAAATGTGATTTTTATGAATGCAAATACACCAACAATAAACCATTTTACTTGTCTTAAATTGTGAAAAAAAAATTCAATAAGTCCATTAAAAAAATAAAAAACATTGTAAATCTTAAATTAACATAAAATTAAGTTTGCCTTTAATCTATTTGAAATATAAAATATTAATAATTGGTGAATTTATTTTTTTCAAATGTGTTCATTTTTCTTGTTTAGTTTTTAAACGCCTGTTCAGTTTTGTTCTCTTACCTTTCTTCTGTAACTTTACTACAATTATATTTCCTCAATAATAAGGCAAATGCCCGACCATATGTGTCAGAAGATATATTTGTGCTCTAAGTACAATGTTAGTTTTGACACAAATTACTCCCTCTGTTTCATCAAGTAGCCTACAAAAAACGCCCAGACTCATGAAGATGTTCTAAAAACTTTGTTCTAACAATGTTTTCTAAAAGTATTATAAGAACATGAATCAATTGCATCATAAAGACGTTCCAAAACTGTTCTAAGAACGTTTTCTAGCAATATTATGAGAACAGCGCCGTGGGTAGTGCTGTCGCCTCACAGCAAGAAGATCGCTTGTTCGAGCCTCGGCTGGGTCTGTTGGCGTTTCTGTGTGGAATTTGCACGTTCTCCCTGCGTTCACGTGGGTTTCCTTCGGGTGCTCCGGTTTCCCCCACAGTCAAAGACATGCGGTACAGGTGAATTGAGTAGGCTAAATTGTCAGTGTATGAGTGTGTGCGAATGAGTGTGTATGGGTTTCCCAGTGTTGGGTTGCGGCTGGAAGAGCATCCGCTGCGTAAAACATATGCTGGATAAATTGGCGGTTAATTCCGCTGTTGCGACCCCAGATTAATAAAGAGACTTAGCCGAAAAGAAAATTAATGAATTAATTAATTATGAGAACAATAATCAAATACAAATAACGTCATGAAGACGATCCAATACTGTTCTAAGAACGTTTTCTAACAATAATACGAGAACATTAATCAAATAGAAATAACGTCAAGAAGATATTCCAAAACTGTTATAAGAACGTTTTCTAACAATATTACGAGAACATGAATCAAATGACGTCATGAAGACGCTCCAAAACTGATCTAAGAACGTTTTCTAACAATATTATGAAAACAAAATAATCAAATAACGTCCTGAAGACGTTCCAAAACTGTTCTAGGGACGTTTTCTAACAACATTATGCGATTCATCAAGTACAAATAACGTCCTGAAGACGTTCCAAAACGTTTGTACTAACATTTACACAATATTTAAAGAACGTTTGTGAATGTTCTAGGCACGTTGCATGGGACTTTGCCTCATTTCAAGGCCATTTAAACAGTTTTATTGCGCTTGCACCACAAGATGGCACTATAATCCCACTTTAAGACATTCCTCTTACTGACGGCCAAGATATGATTAAGGCTATATTAGGTTTGACCTTTAACATCATTTAGTTTTTTTAATGATCTGATTATTCAATATTTCAGCTATGTTCATGTTGAGCAGTGTTCTTGTTCTGATTGATGAACCACCTATTCGACATGCATCATTACTAAATGCTTGTCCACATTACATAACTGATCCCTGATGTGGCTCACAGATTAAAAGCCACTCAAATGAAGCGAGACTCTATAAACATGATGTGTTGATCCAAAGCAGCAGTCGGTGGGTGTTTGATGGAAAGTGTCACTCAGAAGCACAATCTGAGCCTCTGCGTTCAGCTATCAGTCTTGGAAGAGACAGGCAAGAATATTCATGAGATGGCAGGAGAGTTTTACAGTGTGTGAGTGGGAGAGAGAGCTGAAATGTGCAAATGTGTGTGTGTGTGATGGAGGAGATGAGCCCACATTTTGTCGTCATCAGTCGCTGATGTTTCTCCCTCCTCTGTATGAAGCTCCTTCTGACAGTCTGTCAGGCGTTAGAAAGCTTCTCTTCGTGCGAAATAAGGGAAGTATGAAGAAATAAATGTTCCATCAGGCCATCTTCAGGCTAAACCCGGAGGAAGGATAAAAATAAAGCTCGCAGGTCGTGTCGTCAAACTTTGTTGAAGGAGCTTTGACTCATTCTTGAGCTTTCACAGGCCTGTGAGCCATTCTTGTGCTAATCGAGTGAGAAATGATCATAAAACCTGAGTGATTAAAGATTTATGTAAACAGAATTACAATGCTACCGAAAGTACTAAAGCCAACTAAATCCCATATAAAAGTCAAATTTATACACTCACCGGCGGCCACTTTATTAGGTACACCTGTCCAACTGCTTGTGAACGCAAATTTCTAATCAGCCAATCACATGGCGGCAACTCAATGCATTTAGGCATGTAAACATGGTCAAGACGATCTGCTGCAGCTCAAACCGGGCATCAGAATGAGGAAGAAAGGAGATTTAAGTAGATTTTGAACGTGGCAGAGTTGTTGGTGACAGACGGGCTGGTCCGAGTATTTCAGAAACTGCTGATCTACTGGGATTTTCATGCACAACCATCTCTAGGGTTTACAGAGAATGGTCTGTAAAAGAGGAAATATCCAGTGAGCGGCAGTTCTGTGGGTGAGAATGTCTTGTTGATGCCAGAGGAGAATGGCCAGACTGGTTTGTGCTGATAGAAAGGCAACAGTAACTAAAGTAACCACTCGTCACAACTGAGGTCTGCAGAAGAGCATCTCTGAACACACAACACGTCCAACATTGAGGCAGATGAGCTACAGCAGCAGAAGATCACACTGGGTGCCGCTCCTGTCAGCTAAGAACAGGAAACTGAGGCTACAATTCACACAGGCTCACCAACATTGGACAATAGAGATTGGAGAAATGTTGCCTGGTCTGATGAGTCTCGATATCTGCTGCCAAATTTGGAGGGCAGGGTCAGAATTTGGCATCAACAACATGAAAGCATGGATCCATCCTGCCTTGTATCAGAGGTTCAGGCTGGTGGTGGTGGTGTAATAGTGTGGGGGATATATTCTTGGCACAATTTAAGCACATTAGTACCAACTGACCATCGTGTCAACGCCACAGCCTACCTGAGTATTGTTGCTGACCATGTCCATCCCTTTATGACCACAGAGTCTCCATCTTCTGATGGCTACTTCCAGCAGGATAATGCACCATATCATAAAGCACAAATCATCTTAGACTAGATTCTTAAACATGACAATGAGTTCACTGTACTTAAATGGCCTCCACAGTCACCAGATCTCAATCCAATAGAGCACCTTTGGGATGTGGTGGAATAGGAGCTTCGCATCATGGATGTGCAGCCCACATATCTGCCGCAACTGCGTGATGCTATCATGTCAATATGGAGCAAAATCTCAGAGGAATATTTCCAGCATCTTGTTGAATCAATGCCACGAAGAATTAAGGTTCTGAAGGCAAAAGGAGGTACAACCTGGTATCAGTAAAGTGTACCTAATAAAGTGGCCAGTTAGTGAATATGACTCACTATGGACAATTTAGCTTACCCAAGTCACCAATAGCACATAGAACATGCAAACTCCAAATAGAAATGCCAACTGACCCAACTGAGACTCGAACCAGTGACCTTCTTGCTGAGAAGCAACATGGCTTCCCACTCCGCCACCATGTCACCCTATTTTTCAATCATTAGAATTATAAATATGCTCATATATATATATATATATATATATATATATATATATATATATATATATATATATATATATATATATATATATATATATATATATATATATATATATACTGTATTTATATATGTTTATGTTTGGCCATCGCTAGGCCCAAACAGTATCTGCGCGTGCAGAATTCAACAGACTTCTGCAGATTTTTAGCCCATCTTTAATTTTGTTTATTTACCTGAGTAAATATGTGTGAATCTATATTTATTCAGTTTTTAAATTAATTACAGTAATATTATTGACTAATATGAAAATGTTCATCTGATTTATGCACAAAGAAGTTTGTACAGTAATACTTTACAGATTTACAGATACAGATTCAAATGGGACCACTATAGCTCAAACTTTCTTCATTTTAAATTAAAATATCCAGCTTAAACACAGAAATAAACAGGAAGGAGGGTTGAGTGCGATTAAACCCCCATATATAGGCTTTGTAATATATCTCATGTAGGCCTCTTTGTTAAATATGGAACGTTGTCTTTATGCAGATTCAATTTTAAGTAGCTTTTTAATTTGATTTATCTTCCTTTCACTAACAATTGGCCAATTTAAATAGTCTGATACAACTGTTAGGTGATTATCTATACAGTCTATACGTTAGTTACTTTTAAATTTCGTCCAAAAGCGGAAGTGATGAGACCTGTTTTCCTGTTTGTTCAAGTGGCAGTCGCCCGACTGCCGTGGGAGAAATATCAGTGACTTTTCGCGGGCCAAGTAAGTCCATTTGTTGTTTATTAGTGATATATGAAGCACAACACACTCCTATAATCAGTTATAAACCAAACAAACAGCTTTTTGTTGGTTATACATTTTTGTTTGGATTTAAATGTTCGCCCTCACGCAACATTCCATTTAATTTTGAAATCGCCCGCCAAATTTAGAGCAACTGTCAAATACGACCGTACGCTCAAAAATAATTAAATTAAAACGATACATTTTGGGTAGTACGTTTGATGAAATATAGACAGTCTCAACATTGTGTTATTCTAAAATTAAATGAAATTATAGTCAATTTTGTCCCTTGTATTAAAACAATCAAGCACTTTTTTTTAAATCGAGGGAAAGTTAGTTAAATATTCGCACATTCAAACTTTTTCCTTTATTAGCCTGTATGATTTCAGAAAAATTTGCCAATTCTAAACAGGGAAATCTTATTAGCAGCCAATAACTCTTAAAATAGTTGGGTTAAAAATACCCCAACATATATCCCAACCATTAGCACCGAATTTCTAAGTATGGGTTATTTT